>NC_079503.1:10427469-10734376 GCF_030052815.1 Hevea brasiliensis | reverse complement strand
ATATCTGAATCTTAAGATGGTTTGAATCTTGATCATTTAGACATTTGATCGATTGAACTGATCATTCGGGTATTTTGAAGTGTATTGTATCTTAATGCCCTCTCGAGTATGAATCTTTAGATTTAGTGTCAAATTGTGTGTTAGACGTCAAAGCTCTAGCCATGTGATAGAGCCATTAAGATTTTGGGTGAACCATCACCTTAGAGATTTTGGGTAAACCTTTGCCATGGGAGATTCTAGGCAAAAAATCACTTGTAGATATTTTGGTGAACGATTGCCTTAATGATTTTAGGCATACTATTGCCTTGATGAACTTGAATGGTGGACTATTGGCTTAATGAAATATATGGCAAACTATCGCCTTAATGAGGTAAGTGGCAAACTATAGCCTTAATGAACTTGATTGGCAGACTAGTGCCTTAATGAGGTAAGTGGTCAACTATCACCTTTTTGAATTTGATTGGTGGACTATCACCTCAATGATGTAAGTGGCGAACTATCGCCTTAATGAAGTAAGTGGCAGACTATCGCCTTTATGAACTTGATTGGCGAACTATTGCCTTAATGAACTACAAGTGGTGAATTATCACTTTAATGACCTGTGAGTGGTGGATTATCACCTTAATGACTTATGAGTGGCGGACTATCACCTTAATAGATTGTAGGTGGTGGACTATCACCTTAATAAACTTAATAATGGCATACAATCGCCTTAATGATCTTTAAGTGGCAAACTATTTCTTTAATAATTGTAAGTGGCAGACTATCGCCTTGATGAACTTAATAATGGTATATTATCGCCTTAATGACCTTCAAGTGGCAGACTATCACCTAGAGTGTCCGAACCATAAAATGGTTTGGATCTTGATCATTTGGACACTTGTTTGATTGAATCGATCATTTGGGTTTTTTGGGCTATATTATACCATTATTACAAATCTTTAGGTTTAGTGTCAGATGGTGTGTTAGATGACAAAGCTCTAGCCATGTGATAAAGCTATTAAAATTTTGGGCAAACTGTCAACTTAGAGATTTTTGATGAACCATCTCTTTAGGAGATTATGGGCAAATAATTGCTTGTAGTTTTTTCGACTGAATGATTGCCTCAAAGATTTTAGGCATACCATACCCTTGATGAACTTGAATAGCGGAGAATCGCCTTAATGAAATATGTGGCGAACTATTGCCTCAATGAGTTAAGTGGTAGACTATAGCCTTAATGAACTTGATCGATGGACTATCACCTTAATGAGGTAAGTGGCTAACTGTCACCTTTATGAACTTGATTGGCGGACTATCGCCTTAATGAACTACAAGTAGCAAACTATCACCTTTATAAATTGTAAGTGGCGGACTATTGCCTTGATGAACTTAATAACGGCAGACTATAATGATTTTCAAGTGGCGACTATCACCTTAGAAAGTGGCAAACTGTTGCCTTAGTAATCTTGATAAATCATAACAAGGTGGTGAAGAATTAAAAAAAAAAAATATATCATACGAGTGCTCTAGTAAATTATAATAATTAAATTGTGTAAAATGGATAAAGATTAGTATAAACAGTGATAAAGGAAAAATGGTCGTTATAACCAAGGTCCAAATAAGAATAATATCTTATTTAGTATCTAAACAATCATGCATCTAGAATCAACAAATTTATTTCTTCCTTTTTCCCAAATGCGTAGGAAATTTAGTTAAAATCACCAACTATAAGCCTACGATCAGTGACTGAAAAAGCAACATCTACAAGTAAAGGCCAAAGAATTCTCCTAGCCCTAGAATGAGGATTGGCATACATAGCAGTAAACATGAATGAAATACCATTAGATTTACAAAAAATTTGAAGATGCATAAAATGAAAACATTGGCGAATAATCACATTTCCACTTAACTTGGATCTCGAAGTACCCAAATACCTCTAAAAAGAACCCAAAGCTTTGATACGACAAGATTTAAAAACCCTAGTGCCATAACAATGCAATTCGCATGAATAGTGCCATAACAATGCAATTCGCATGAATACTGCTAATGTCAGGTTCCATATGGACACAAATTGAAGGGTTATGGACTCTAGTCCATTCTTTTAAAATTCTCAAAAAACCATTACCAGCTACACTTTAGCGATTTCATAAGAAGATAAAAAAAAAACTTAATCATAAAAAATAAAATAAGGCAGAGGAAACTCAATCACAATATAAGGGTTAATGAACCTTCTTCCTTTTCAATTGAATATTCATCCTTAGAATCATCTTTACCCTTTGATTCTTCTATGTTTACTCTAATAGGCATAGGGATTAATTCATTGAGAGAAGGAATTTCATGTAATTCAACATCTTGATTAAAAGTAGAAATCACATATTAATGTTTGGGCTTAAATGTACACATGTTAAAGTCTAGGATCGACCATTCTTCTCCAATTCACCACCATATGCCTACCTTTTGGGCTTGTCCATTAGTAGGATCAAATTTAGATGTAGGAATGATACTAGGCTCGCCTTCAAAACTAGCTTCCATAAAGAGTTACTCCTCTTGGTCGTCATGATCACACACCCAGGGCCCTGGATAGTGGGCTTCCTAATGCTTACCTTTTCTATTGAGTTGTTTCTAGCTCGCGATAATCCAAATGCAAACTATTGAACTCTCCTGCTAGCAAGTTAACATCACCACATGTGTTAGACTAGGCTAGGTCTATGTTTCCTTTCATATTCTTACCCCTTCACAAGCCTTTAGAAGCTATCTTATTCCTTAATTTAGAACTTATCTCAACCTTGTCAGTGTTTGAAATTACCACAGATGGCACCTCTGTAACGCCCTCACTTTAGGTAGTCCATACATTCTACTGTTCTGGTGACTAATATCTGTCTGGACAGCCAGAATATCTGAAACTATATTTAAACTAGAGTGAGCAGTCATAAATCACCTAAATAATGACAAGAAAAAAATTAAGAAAAAATTTAAGAAATGAAATACAGAGAGGTTAAATGAGCCTAAGCTCCGTCGATGGGTAACCCCAACAAGAAGCGACTGAGAAGACAGTTGGCAACCTTAGACCAATGGGAAACCATGTGAAATAATTATTAGGACTTAAGTGAAGGATTATTGAGGTTTAGATGCCAATAGAATGCCAAGAAAATATAAAAAAAAATGTAAATTGATACAGACAATTTTAACTCAGTAAGCACAATGAAGAGCATTTTGGTCATTTCACCTTCAAAGATGATTTTTGACCAACATGTCCATTTAAGTATGTGAGATTTATGTCATAAAATATGAATAAATATTGATGAAAAATTTAATTAAAAATGAGTAGGGAAGAGAGGAAAAGAAACTAAAACAAAATGAAATTAAATTAGAATTATTACATGTGCATGATGTAAAAATGATGCAATTAAAATTTTCTAGCCAATCAAAATTAGACAAGTCTAAGTACAAAAGGTAAAAGAAAATAATTAAATCAAAAAAATCAGCTCATCTTCTACCTCCTTCTCTTTGGCCGAAACCCATCTTGAGAGCCTTCACCACTGTTGTTCAATCAAGCTCCATTTTCTAGCTAAATTCACCATAAAATCCCTTGATCCCTTCACAAAAATTTGACCTTGCACCTTGAGGAAGCGTTAGGCAGCAAAAAGAAGTAGAAAGAGAGAAGTTAGCAAGCTTGGAATTGACTCAATTTAAGGTTAGTGCCAATTCTCACCCCTTTCTCTCTATTCATGGTTAGGAACATAATTTGAGCTAGAATTTGTTGAAATTGAAACAAAATATACATGTTAGGGAATCCATCAATTTTGGCAGCCATGAGTAAATGATGGTTTTGATGATTTTAATTGAATTAAAGTTGTGTAGTGATGGCTTTTGATGAGAATATATGGATTAGAACCTTGATCTCTACGTGTAGTATGAGATTGAGATATTGGGAATTAGGGTTTTAAGCCAAAATTAGGGTTTTGCAAAATTGTTGATGAATTAATGTTATGAAGGTCAATTAGTGACCATTTGATGTCGTTTGACCTTAAAATGGAATTAGTTGTGGCATCGATTTGTGAATTGGATGTGCTGCCCTTTGTGCTGGAGATTCTAGACTTTGAGTCCAATGGGTTTGGGCAGCCATAAGTTGAATTTTGTAGCTTCAATTGATGTAAGCCCAATTGGAGGTGAAACTAGAAACATAATGCTACATTTTTTTATGAAGACCCCCTACCCAGAAAATCAACACAAAGTGACCTAAAATTGGCTTGAATCCGGGTAACCAAAACCTGTACCTGAAAAAATGATCATATGAATAGTGATCGTTCAAATGGACATAACTTTATGTAGAGAGATCCAAATGACCTGATTCTTGAACCCATAGAAAGCTTAGACATAGTAAAACAACTTTCATGAAGAATAGAAATGTCACACCCTACCCCTCTGTAAGGCATAACATGATCCCGTAGTATACCTAATGAATTACCAACTTCGTCTACTGGTAACCCATTAAATACACTACAAGGGATTTTAAAACTTTTCTTACTTCTTTTTACAGTGGTGAGCACTATTTACAGGTGTTAAAAACTTTTTTGAACTGAAGTGAAATAGCTAACACATTTGAATTATTAGTAATTTCTGTAAAAATTTTGGCAGAGTGCCATCTGTATTTTGAATAAAACAGTTCTTCAAAAACCTGTAAAAAGAACTTCAAATATATTTCTCAATCTCAACTCCAATATTTGATCAACTTAATATGTGTCTCAACTCAAATCCACAGTAATTTTTCAGTATTTTCAAAGCTGAGATAAAAGAAATATAGTACAAATTTTACAAGCCAAAATAACTCACAATTTATTTTACAACTTCAAGGTATAATTTTAATTTACAACTGCTCAAAACCAAGAACACTATATACATACAACGATCATACATTATAATACAAAATGCAAAATATGGTATACTCAATATACCCGATGATCTCTCAGTGTAGTACTAGCAGTCTAGTTTGCTGCCCTATTAGTCTGTCTACCTGCGACAGTAATGAAAAGCTATCGCTGAGTAAAATTTACTCAGTGGTGCACAATAATAATTTGAAATGTGATACATAAATCTTTTATTGACAATTTACAAATCAAATTGTTCACAATTCCATTTCACAATTTACAAAGTTCATATAATAGAATTTGATCAAATAACTGAATAATACAGTTTTGCCAATCAATAATACCATTTGATCAAATAACTGAACAATACAGTTTTGTCAATCAATAACACAATTTGATCAAATAACTGAACAATACAGTTTTGACAATCAATAACACAATTTGATCAAATAACTGAATAATACAGTTTTGCAAATCAATAACACAATTTAAATGCTGCAAAATTACATTTCACAAATGATCAAAGCTCATTATAGAAAAATTTTGAGTCAAATAATTTAATAAACACAGTGTTTCCAATTCATACACAACTTAAGCCATGACACAAAATTTCCGATCAATGCCGTGTTGTACACCACGACAAAGCAATCTATAACCCCACTAATCGAAATCAATGAGGGAGGTGGTTAGCTAGCTAATGAGTACTCATCCGATCTACAACCTCAACTGGTAAACCAGAGAGGGAGAAAAATAATCACACTCACCCCAGACTGATAAGTCAAAGAGGGAGGAATATAATCACACTCACCCCATAAATGGAGGAGGAACATAGTAACAGTGTCATGCCAAGTGTGAATCAAAACAATTCCAAATCACAATATCTAAATATTTCATACAAACCACAAATCATATTTTATCTCAAAATTTCCATTTGCAAAGTAGGCAACACAATAATTTCCAAATAAGATTCTCAAAGCCAAAACAATAAAAAATTATTTATAACTCATTTCTCCAAATAAATTTTCTAGTAAAAGCAGTGAATATAAAAAGTATTGTGCACAGACACAATTTAAAACTATAATGTTCAAATAAATTTTTAAGTAGAAAATAAGAAATCAAAATTATTGTACACAAATACAATTTAAAACAATAACATATAAATAATCATAATTTATTTCAATTAAAAAAAATTCAAAGAAATACTTATTGTGCACAAACACAATTTAAAACAATAACATATAATTAATCATAATTTATTTCAATTGAAAAATTCAAAAGAAATAACTATTGTGCACAAACACAATTTAAAACAATAACATATAAATAATCGTAATTTATTTCAATTAAAAAAAATTCAAAGAAATACTTATTGTGCACAAACACAATTTAAAACAATAACATACAATTAATCATAATTTATTTTAATTGAAAACTTAAAAAGAAATAACTATTGTGCACAAACACAATTTAAAACAATAACATATAATTAATCATAATTTATTTCAATTGAAAAATTCAAAAGAAATAACTATTGTGCACAAACACAATTTAAAATAATAACATATAAATAATCATAATTTATTTCAATTAAAAAAAATTCAAAGAAATACTTATTGTGCACAAACACAATTTAAAACAATAACATACAATTAATCATAATTTATTTCAATTGAAAAATTCAAAAGAAATAACTATTGTGCACAAACCTCTGATAACCGTCTCTTGGCTCTGACTCAGTGTTTCCTTCCCTTCCCTGAGTTTTTGCTAATTGAGAAATACAATTTGAAGTATTTCAGTACTTATTTAAATTGTCTCTAATGATAATGCTTAATAATTAATTCATTGAGTTTTATTATTTCCTTAGTCAACCTAAGATGTCGACCCTCGATGCATTCTAGGTGAATTAGGTTTTAATGTTACCAATATGTCACATTTGTAGCCTTTTAGGGTTGGTACATGTTACCCAATTCATTTCCATATATATTGCGTTTTATTACAATTTGCTGGATTCCGGTATACTAATTTGATCTAGCTGGATGACCTAGTTTCCTGGTTTTCGGGTTTCGGTCAAAACTACAAACTTGTAGATCTATGTCTTATTGCACGCGGGGCAAAATTTCAGGTTATTCTGAGTTTACTAGACCAAGTTATGGTCATTTTACTGTTGCTGGTCAGAATGTACCAAAATTGGTCACTTTAAGTCATTTTAGGTCAATTTTGGTTCGGCCAATTTTTGGACCCAAACTTGCGCAAGCTATTTAACTTACTTATGGTCATTTTTGGGCTTTGGTGTCTTTATAAGACTTGTAGATATATGTCTCAACTATTCATGGTAAAAATTTCAGGTCAATTGGACCTGTTTTGAGTGAGTTATGGCCAAAACACTAACTGCTGCCCAAATGGTCAATTTTCAGGCCTTAAATGCACTAATCCGGATTTGGTCATTTTTCAAGTTACCTTACAAGCAGAATTTTGGTAAGCTTCCTTCATGAAAGTTGGCACATTTTGTGCCTAGTTTCACCTCCAATTGGTTTCATACCAATTGGAGCCACACACTTAAAGTTCTAGGCTAAAATGCATACTGCCCTATTGCACATTGTCCATCACTCATCAAAGATACATTTAACACTTACCAAACTACACATTTATGCCAATTCTGGTTTGTACCATAACCTAAACACATTTCACAACATATTTTTGGTCATTTTGGCAGCTTATAATCACACTCAATATGCACCTTATAGTATAGAATTTTTCAAGTTCAAATTAAAAACAATTTAATCACCTAACCTAGCTCATTTACATGTCCAATCTTACACCATCATACATATACACAAGCTGCCATAGCAAGTACCACAATTTAACATTAATATTCCATAAACCAAACCATGAAATAACATTTTTATGATTCACCATTCAAGCTGCCGATTCATACACCTCACTCCATTAATTTCCAAGCTTCCAAATTCAAGTACACATTTACATATACTTAGTATACATCACCCAAATTAATTCCTACACACATAAACACTTAATCAACCCTTTAATCTACCATTTACAAGCAAGAATAAACTGTCCTTAAGGAGTCTCCATGGCTGCCAAAAATAAACATCTCCCTTAGAACATCCTCACAAGCTTTAATGAAGCAAAAATGGAAAACAAGCACTTACCTATCTTTGAAGTTTATTAAATCTTCTTCAAATCTCTCCCTTTTTGCTCTCAAATGGCTGGCCAAGTTGTATAGACCAACTTTGATAAAGACTCTTACAAGAAATTGTTGCTTGATCATGGGAGCATGGAGCATGCAAATGGGGTGGCCATGGATGAACTTTGGGAGAGATTTTGATTCGGCCAAATGAAGTTTAATTGAAGAAGAAGATGAATGCAGAGAGTTAGTGGAAGGAATCTGGTTTTTAATACTTAATATAATGCTTAGTGGTCCACTAACACAATTAAAACATTAAGTTAATGTTAAACTTTTAATTATTCAACATTATGCCCTATAATTTTTCTTATTTATACAACACATAAAATTTCATTTTTCATGGCATTTTCAAACTTTAATATCATTTATTTTTAATGGACATTTAAGTCAAAAGACAACTCGGGGTGTCAAATGACCAAAATGCCCCTGTTCGGGTTTCATTCTCGATTTTTCGGTAACACCGATTTTTGTCATTTTCTCGATTTCTCACTTTTCTTTGTACTAATTAATTAATTTTTCTTTGATATTTCTAGTAGTATTTATACTTCAATAAGTCTTTAATTATGTCTTAAAAATATTTTCCAGGGTTCCTTGCGGTCTAGGGCTAGTCAACGGTCCACACCACGACTTCTCGATGCGGTCACCCATCGCTAGGGTTCTCGGCTCGCTTAACTTTGTTATATTTCATTGCTATTATTTTTCTTTTGTTTTTCTTGTATTTTCTTTTCTTGTATTTCATTATTTTATGTCTCCTCATCTATATCTAAGTGTAGTTCTAGGCATCCTAGCTGTCCGGACAACACTGGTCACCGGAACAATAGTACGCACTACCGAACATAGGGGTGTTACAAGGAACTCAAATTCTAACCTTAACCTAATCAAATTGCTAACCAAATTTAACTTATCAAAACTACTAGAACCAAAATTACCCAGAAAATTCTAGACATTGACCAATCTAGTCAGTTACGGTAAAAATGTCATAACTTGAGCTACAAAACTCCAAATGGAGTGATTCAAAAAGGAAATTAAATTAGAGACATTAAGGAACAACTTTGATGAAGAAAGGTTAGCCAAAATCCCACTGTAGATTGATCCAATAGAACAGTAAACTTAGGTGACAAAAACTAAAATTGTGGAAAATGCTTCTAGGAAGACTTGATTGTAATTGGCAACTAATGCCAATAAATTTATAACCCAAAATGTGAGACTATCATGAATTTAGAATTTGTATTCCTATTATTTATGAAATAGTCAAAATTTACATGAATAGTAATGTGAATAGTAACCACTATGATACAAAATGCAAAGAATAAATACTTAAAATGCAAATATGCCCATGTATGCCTAGTTATGATTGGTTTGGATAGATTGGCATGCCAATAAGGTTTTGATTTGTATTACTACTTATGGCCTTGTGCCATTCTGTTATCATGGCTTTCATGCCGTTCTGTTATTATGGCTTTTAGCCATTCTGTTACATAATGATTGATATGACTTTATGCCTGATTTGATACTATGGCTTTTTAGCCATTCTGTTGCATACCTGGTTGACATTATGTGTCCCATGGTATGACAGCCCGTGGCACAAGTGTGTCCAGCGCTAGTTTACCCACTTATCCAGTCCAATCAGTTTGTTATAGGTTACTTGAGCAGTGAAAAGTATTAGTGAGATTAAAAATATATTGAAATAAAGTAAATGAATTAAACAATATGACAAAGAAGGAAAAGAAATATTACAATGAAATAAATGTTTTCAAAATTCAATAAAATTTTAAATGATGTCTAAAATTATTATAGGATCAAATAATAAAATACTAGAAAGAGTTGATATCTTAAATTTTAACTAGCCTTTAACTAATCCAAAATTTATTGAATGTGCATTTTCCTTTATAAGCACTACAACTAGGAAATTATTTCTCTTATTTGTATATTGTATTTTCTTTGTATTATTGCACTACTAAGCATAAATGTTGAGCGCGTTGGATTTTTCATCGCGCAGGTACTGGAGATAGAGATAAAGCCTGGTAGTCCTTAGATTGGGATTTTTGGGAGTTCAAATCTGCAAATAATGTCCAGTGTCACCTCCTCGTTGCAGTGTATTTTGGTAGGGCCCACATGTATTATATTAGGGTATTTTATTTTTGTTCATTGTAATTAATTATGGAGTTACAATGTGAATTGTAAATTTGTATAATTAACTTGTACATGATGTAAAATAATAAATTTGAAAATTTCATGTATAAGACGAGTTTGTATTTGATATGGATAAATTTACGAATTTTAGGGAAATGAATGTGAACGGAAATGATTGTATGATTTGAATTAGAAATTGTTGATGAGATTTTAAACAGGTGAATATGTTAACATGACAAATGTAAACAAAACAGGGGAAACTCCGCCCTTTTCCCCACTTAAAAAAATATATATTGAGTTTGAAAATATAATGGTGTTAAAATTAATATGGAATAAAATAAGATAGGATAAGATGTTCCGGCACAGAATGTAGTATGCCTTCCTCGCTTATATTGTAGATGGGTAAGGGATATTACAACCTCTATGTCCTTTACTTCCATATTTGCCAAAATGCCAAATTTGTTCATTAAGCATTGATCTCACCTCAATATTTGCCTTAGATTTCTTACTTCCCTTCACCCTCTTTTGAATCTGCCTTTTCCTTTTTAGAACATGAATTAATCCGCGGATCCAACCCTTCTCTTGTTTCATCTGCCCCCTTGTTTCTTCTATTTGTTGCCCGACCTAATCCCTAGCCTTGTTATCAGAGTCTAGTTCATCTGTAGACTGAGCAAAAGAGAATATATTTGCATCATGCCCCATTTTGCCATATTTAAAGCAAATGATTGGCAAATTTTCATACTCCAACCTAATGTTAATCCTTAGCATACATAAAGAGGTTATAATAAGAGACTTTAAAGTGTTTAGTTCATTAGCCAAGCAAGTAAACTTGCCTTATTGGTTTACAAGGTATTAAAATCAATCTTGATCACCTTTCCCAACTTCTCCCTAATTGCCTAATGAATTGTCTTATAATTGTTATGATTGAAGTGGATATCATGCCTAGCAAGTGAAATTAAGCAATGACCCTAGAATGTTGGGCATTAGAAGGGACAAAATTTGGATTCCAAGCTTGTACTGTTAGGTAATGCCTAAGCCCCACCTAAGCACCATTGAGTAAGGCGGTGTTCATGTCCATACTTTTGTTAAAGCATACTAAGGAGTAATCAGTTTCTAGATCTATCATAGTGTACTTGCCTTTAAGTTTCTAGAGTGTTAGATTTGTGACTTAAAATTCTAATGAAATTTGAAGACCCTTTTCCTAATTTGAATAGAAGAAATATTCCTTAATAGGATAGAGAAATATTTCCTAGATAGAGTATAACTCCTATTTTAGTGTTATTTCTAAATTGAGTGAGATTCCTAATTAGATTAGGATTGAGGAGATTAACGCTATAAATAGGAGTATGGTAAAAAAGGCTATTTGACTTCAAGCCCATAGAATGAGTGGCTTTGCCAATTACTAAGGAGTAGCTTTGCCCATTGATGATGGGCTCCTGCTCATTATAGTCCACTGGGGGAAAGAGGCTTCAGTCTAAAGTGAAGAAGGGCAGAGTCCAAGAGGAAGGGACTATTGTCCAATATAGTTGAAGACAACCTTTGTAGTGTAGCAGTTAAAATAGTAAATATATTGAGTTAAGTCTAAAGAAGACTGAGAGAAATTAACTACTATATTTACTATGAGTAATTATGTAGTGAGAGTTTTCTAGGATGTAATTAGAATAATGGGTAGATAGTTTTATGCTTGTAATTGTTGAATATTTATTGATAGTGGAAGATGGCATGTCCGTGGATGTGACTCTATGTGGAGAGAGTGTGAACCACACAAATATTAGTGTTTTGTGTTTTATTTTATTTACATGCTTCCATGGTGTACAACACAAAGAGTTTTAATCCGAGTACAGAGCATTTTATAACTAATAGGTTTTCCTAGGAGTTTAATAATAATCACATTCCTCCATGGCTCCACCAATTAGGTGTTAAGCTTTTTAGATAGATTCATAAAGAAATTATTTCTACAATCTTGGATCACAATGTCTTTAAGGTACACTCATCAACATCGCTTGAAAAAACTTTACTATGGGATTTAACTGAGTACACCATGTATTGTGGAAGAAGGAGTGCTACATATGCACAAATAAACCTTGTTGGATTTCTATGAAATCACAATCACTTCAAAACTCCTCCATCTCCCCTAAATCTTCCCCAAACCCCACCCTTTGGTATTCCTGTCATCTCCATTTCGTTCCGATAAAAACTCCACTACCAATACTGCTTAGAGAGAGCTCCATTAAAGTTCCCAAATGGTATAGTCTTGGCCCAAAAACCGAGCTTGATAAGTTTGGATCAACCAAGCCCAGTACTGTTCTCATTTTAGATTCGAACTAAAGTGGCAATCTTTGACAAAGAAGGCCATCTCTCTCAGATTTTTTCTAAGTCTTTCCCTTTACTAAAGATTATTATTTTTGTGTAAACTTATGCATAATTTCCTCTTTATATTCAATCATAGAAAGGAAATTAGATATGAGGTTTTTATATTTTTTATATATCTATTCCAAATTTCATACAATATATATAGATAGCTTGTACAAGCACAAATAACTGCAACACGCAGCAGGTTAACACAACATACACACACATATACATATAATATGCAGAGCTAAATAATTAAAACACATTGTATTAATATGAAAACACTTATAACTATATTGTAATTGATGATGATAATAAAAATAAAGCAAAAATAAATCCTCTTAAATTAATATATAAAGGTTAGAAAAAGAAAAAAAAATTAAATGAGAGTTACTAATTTTGTTGAATTTGGGTTAACTATATTTTTAGTTTACATTGACAGACATTTAGTCAATCTCAACTTTTATTTTTAAGAACATCTTTTCTCCTTTTTGGTCATTAAATATAAAATTAATTAAAATAATAATATAAACTTTTTCAGTAATACAAATATTATTAGAGTGTATAAAATTTTTATTAAATACATATTTTATTAGAATTTTTGTTGAAATTCAATTATTATTTTTAAAATGTAAAATATTTTTAAAATGTAAAATCCTTTAAAATTCATTCATGATTTATTTTATATTGTATTTTTTTTGTGCAATTATGTTTAATTGAGACTCGAATTCAAGACTTAATAGCGCTAAAAATCACTCCAGCACCACTAAGATAAAGACATTGACTGTATTGTAATTTTTTATCATATATAATCATATTATATAACAATAATAATATAGTTATTTTTGTATGGATAAATTTATATTTAAACAAAGAGATATAATTTCATAGCTCTAATTTTTGAATATAGAATGAGTGTGGTGGCCTTTTTTTTTATTCATTGCTTTAAAAATGTTCAAAATAGATGATTGTGAGTTTAAATCAACAAAACAAAAATATTTAATGCAATGATTACAATATAAGTTGATGAAATATGTTCCCAACTTTAAAATATATTAACTAAAATATGAATTAATCAATAGAGTGTGTGTCATTAATTTTGCTTTAAATGTATGCGAACATGGCAAAGGTATAGTGTATCATATTGGCTAGTGAATTAGTATTTTAAGATCTTATGTATATGCTAATAATTTTTTTTTTACTTCCAAATTATGAGATAAGTACTGGATGTGTTTCGCTAAATTATATATTATCTAAAAGCATTAATGTTTATTCACAATTTAATATTTTTCATATATAGTTTTCACACTGTATGTTCTATAATTTTTTTATTATTTTATAATATGGAATTTGAATTTTCAATTATCATGATTTATTTATTTATTTATTTATTTATTCAATTAAAATAAAATTAATTATATAATACTATTTTTATATTTTAAAATATATTATTCAGATTAAAATATAAGATCAAGATCCTGTCCACCCACCCTAGACATTCGTGCATTGAACTTTTTGTGTGAGAATGAAAATATCACTGCCCTTAGATTTGCCCACATGTATATATATACATATGTATATATACACATATATATGTATATAGTAACTCACCTCCAACCGCAACCATGCTGGATAATAAGAAAGGGTAAAATTGTAATTTTATTGTTCCTTAGGAACAATAAAAATATTGTGTGTTTTAGTGATATATAATAATGTTAGATAATAGAGAGAGAAAAAATTCTCATATTGTTGAAATACATAAAAAAGGAAGAAGTGAAATATATATATATATATATATATATATATATATATATATATATATATATATATATATATATATATATATATATATATATATATATTCTGTTATGACACTTAGCACGTATGTATGTGAAATAAAATAATTATCTTATTTTAATTCTCGTAAATAAATTATGAACAGATGTGTTTGTTAACAAGTAGATGTATTTATTAATAAAAAGACATGTCTATTTACACACAAATAGTTATAACTGTTAGAAGATGTGTCTTTTAATAAATGAATATAATTACATCTGTTAGAGGATATACCGATTTAAATAAATAGTCATATCTATTAGAAATAGACAGACACGTTTATCTAGAATAGGTGCCATGGCTTTTCATCATCTATAAATATGGATGAGTTTTTTAATTCAAATATATACTACTTCTATTTCTTCTTCTTCTTCTTTTCTTCTAATCTCTCTAAATTCTGTTCGTATAAAGAGTTCTTAAGGGAAATCTTCAGGAGTTGCTGTCTACAGATTTCAGGCTTTATTATATCCAAGAGGTATATTGTCATAACATTACAAAAATCTAGTGGGGGCAATTAATATCTTAAAGATAGTGATTCATCACGCCTCAAAGTCTATTCTATACCCACTGCCTTAACAATTTTAAGGTATTAATTGCAATGGAGTCCCAGGCTGTTTCTGTGATGAATCAAGAGTTCGTGAAAATTGATTGTTTTGATGGGACAAATTATGTTCACTGAAAAGACAAGATGCTATTCTTACTCATCACATTGAAGATTTCTTATATACTTGATCCAAGTCTACCTGCCATTTCACCACCAACACCAGACGATTCTAAACAAGTGAAAGCTGATCGGGAAAAATGTGAAGAAGATGAATTGTTATGCAGAGGTCATATTCTTAACAACTTGTCAGATAGGCTATATGATTTATTTACTTCTGTCCAGTCTTCAATGGAAATCTGAAAATCACTGGAGTTCAAATATAACTCAGAAAAATAGGTATGGATAAATTTCTCATCATGAAATATTTTGAATTTGAAATGGTTGATAATATATCTTTTATGGATCAAGTCCATGAGTCACATGTCCTTGTTTCAAAACTTAAAGATTTAAAAGTGATAGTTCCTGAATTATTGCAAGTAGGAGGAATAATAGCTAAACTTCCTCCTAGTTGAAATGATTATAGGAAGAAATGATTGCATACCATAGAAGATTTTTCTCTTAAACAGATTCAGAAACACTTGCACATTGAAGAAGAGACAAGAAATCATGATAAGAAATTTGTATCTCAATCTACTACAAAAGTTAATTTTATGCAAGGAAATCAGAATTTTCAAAAGAGAAATTCTAAAAATAAGAGAGTTTTCTGAAGCAGCATGCAACATTTCTAGTTATGGCAGCAACAACAAATCAAAAAAAGGAAGAACTTCTTGCAATTGTGGCAAGAAAGGGCATTACAAATGTGAATGCAGGTTTCTAAAGAAACATAAGAAAGAAGATACGAATAATAGTACTCAGAATTCCAATAAAGTAAATATAGTTGAACAAACTACTGAATTGATTGCAATGATATTAGATTTGCTTATTGGAATGGTAATAGAATTCAATATGGCTATAACAACCAAATCCAATGATTGGTGGTATGATTCTGGGGCTACTGTTCATGTTTGCAATGACAAGACTCAATTTAAAAATTATGAAGAATGATGGGCAGAAAGTTCTAATGGGCAATCATGATTCCGCTAAAATGGTAGGAAAAGGAAGTATTGAATTAAACTTCACTTCTGGAAAGAAGCTATTATTAGTAAATGTGTTGTATGTGCCAGAAATAAGGAAAAATCTTGTGTCTGCTAGTCTATTGTGTAAGGAAGGTTATAAGGCTGTTCTGGAGTCTAATAAAATAATTGTGTTCATAAATGGACTATTTGTGGGAAAAGGTTACTCATGTGATAGAATGTTTAAACTCGTTATTAATAATAATATAAATATTTCTGTTTATACTGTTGAGTTATCATTATCTTTATGGCATGATCGTTTAGCACATATTAGTTTTAGATCTTTAAAATTTATGGCTAAACATGATTTAATTTCATATATAGATGACAATAAAAAATCTTGTAAAATTTTTATACAAACAAAAATGATTAAGAAATCTTTTCCAAAAGTTGAAAGATCTTCTAAGTTATTAGAACTTGTGCATTCTGATATTTATGAATTAAATGGAATATTGACTAAAGAAGAAAATAGGTATTTTATAACTTTCATAGATGATTTCTCCAAATATACTTATGTTTATTTAATGAAAAATAAAGATCAAGTATTCCAAATGTTTCAGATTTATAAATCTGAAGTTGAGAATCGAAAAGGAAAAATGATCAAAATTTTGATAAGTGACAGAGGTGGTGAGTATTTTTCCATTGAATTTTCTTCATTTTGTGAAGAAAATGGAATTATACATCAAATTTGTGCACCATATACACCACAACAAAATGAGTTGGCAGAAAGAAAGAATAAAACCTTAGTGGATATGCTTAATTCTATGCTTGTGAATTCTAATTTGCCAACAAACTTGCGGAGAGAAACTTTACTCACTGCTTGTCATTTACATAATAGAATTTGCTCTAGAAAATTTAAGGTTTCTCCATATGAATTATGAAAAAATAGAAAACCTAACTTGAACTATCTAAGAGTATGGGGTTGTTTAGCATATTATAGAGTTCTAGATCCTAAAAGGACTAAATTAGGTCCTAAAGCTTTGAAAGGAGTTTTTGTCGGTTATGCCGAAAATTTCAAAGCTTATATAATTTTGAATTTAGACTCTAATGTAATTGTAGAATCTAGAGATGTTGAATTTATTGAAAATAAATTTCATAATGACTCTGTATATGAGCCCATGAATGGTTTAAGTCAAGGCAATGATTCTAGTATTGAAATTAATTTTGAATTGATTTCTAGCAACAAAAGAAAGTTAGATTCTTCTAATGAAATTAGAAGAAGTCAACGTGTTAGAAAAGAAAAGAATTTACATACAGATTTTATATCTTCTCAAGCAATTGTCTTTCTAGTAGAAGGCAAAAGGTCAGTTGTACTTAACAAAATACCAATTTTGTTAAATGTAGAAGATGATCCTAAAACATTTCAAGAGACAATGACTTTAAGGGATGTGGCTTTTTGGAAAGAGGCAATCAATGATGAAATGGATTCATTATTATTTGATAATACATGGGTTCTAGTTGATTTGCCACCTGGTTCCAAACCGACAGGATGTAAATGGGTTTTTAGAAGAAAATAAAACACAGATGGATCGATTCAAACTTTTAAAGCTAGATTGGTTGCAAAGGATTTTAAACAAAAAGAGGGAATTAATTACTTTGATACATATGCACCAGTGGCTAGATTAACATCTATTAGAGTACTTTTATCTTTAGCATCAATATATAATTTATATGTTCATCAAATAGATATTAAGGTAGCTTTTCTAAATGATGACTTAGAAGAAGAAATATATATAGAGTAACCTGAAGGTTTTGTTCTACCAGGGAATGAAAGAAAAGTTTGTAAATTAATTAAATCGATATATGGTTTAAAACAAGCACCTAAGCAATGGCATGAGAAATTTGATTATGCAATTTTGGAATATGGCTTTAAACATAATAGTGCTAATAAATGTATTTATTCCAAGTTTATAGATAATTTTGGTGTGATAATTTGTCTTTATGTTGATGACATACTTATAATTGGAACAAATATGGAAGATGTGAATGATACAAAGAAGTATCTAATATCAAAATTTAAAATGAAAGATTTAAAAGAGGTAGATACAATCTTAGGTATCAAAGTAAAAAAACATAGTGAGGGTTTTGCTCTTTGCCAATCTCATTATATTGAGAAAATATTAAAAAAATTTATTCATTTAAAAGTCAAAGAAGCAAAAACTTCACATGATGTTTCTTCCAAATTAACTGAAAATTCTGGCACGGCAATTGCTCAAATTGAGTATGCTAGTGCTATTAGTAGTTTAATATATGCTATACATTGCATTAGACCTGATATTACTTTTGTAGTATATAAATTGTCAAGATACACTAGTAAGCCTAGTATTGAACATTGAAAAGCAATTTCAAGAGTTCTTGGTTATTTAAAAAGAACTATAAACTTTGGTTTATTTTATAATAAATTTCCAATTGTATTAGAAGGTTATACAAATGCTAGTAGGATAACTAGTATTAATGATAATCAATCAACTTCTGATTGGGTTTTTACCTTAGAAGGATGTGCTATTTCTTGGGCATCAAAGAAATAAACTTGTATAACCCATTCTACAATAGAATCAGAATTTATAGCTCTAGCAGCAGCTGGTAAGGAGGCAGAATGGCTGAGAAATTTTTAACTAGATATCAAGTTGTGGCCGCAACTGATGCTTGCTGTTTCCTTATATTGTGATAGTCAAGCAACAATGTCTAGAGCTTATAATAAAATTTATAATGGAAAGTTTAGACATATTAGTTTAAGACATGAGAATGTGAGACAATTAATCTCTGATGGAATTATTACAATTACTTATGTCAAGTATTGCAATAATCTGGCAGATCCATTTACAAAAAGGGCTCTCGAGAGATATGATAAAAAAAAAAAACATGTGCTACATTAGGATTAAAAATATTCCATTAAGTTTACTAGCGATGGGAGCCATACTTTATAGTATTATTACTAAATAAAGTTTAAAGGGTAACAAGTCATTAGTAAATATTATAATTAAGTACTTAGTGTACTAAGTTAATGGAATGAGGATGAGTATTTATACTCTTAATGAAGTTTAATATTATGACAAAGGAAACTTCACCTATATAAACATAGGAAGTGGTGCCGCTTCAACAAAAAGTGAGAATAACTTTTGTAAATGTTCATGAAAATAGGAGGTAGCACAAGGCCATGTTTGTGACACCCCTTACCCGTCTGCAGTATTGGCGAGCAAGATATGTCACACAGTGTACCGAAACATCGTATTTTACCTCAATTATTTTTAACCTTCCTTAATTTATTTCTTTTTGGTTGTGAAATGCAATTTGTGAAATTTAACTTATTTAAGTCATTTATTGAAATTATAAATTCATTTGAGGTTCCAAAAATTTTATAGAATATTCAGCAGAGTATCGGTTAAAAATGGAGAAAACAGTTCTTTGGAACCTATGAAAAACATTTCCAATACATTTTCAATCATTCTCAACTCCATTATATTAACATAATCTCAATATTTCTCAACCATTTCTCAAAAATTCTTCTATTTATCATCATTCATTTCACATGATAATCATGTACAAATCATAAATAAATAGTAAATTTTCATTTATAAACACAAATTACAAATATTTGCATTAATACCAAAATATATTACATGAGTTTCAACTATAAATGATAAAATAAAAGTTTAATTACAAAATACAAACAGTACAAAATATCAAAATAGGATCTAGTGTCCTATCAATGCACTGAAGTCTGTGAGGTGACACTGACACTATGTAGATCTGTATACAAGTCTCACTCAGTTTGTAGTTTGCTGGGCTCTCTGGCTAAATCTTTAGTACCTACACGTTACAAAAGTGACGCGCTAAGCATAAAACTTAGTAGTGCCAATAATAAAATAAAAAGAACTAAAAGAAAATAAATAAACAATGTATATGTTAATTTCTCATACAGATAATTTATTTGTAATATTTATTCATATGGCGTTGTTTATATTAGATATTTACTTAAATTTATCCATTTCCATTTTGGTTGTCCAAGTAACCTATACTGGATGACTAGATTGGATAAACGGGTAAACTGACACTGGGTACCAAGTACCTCAGGCCGTCACACCATCGATCACAATGTGTCTCCCGATGTGCAACAGAACAATTAATAAGTTGTAATAAACATTGGGCACAAGGCCAAGTATCACAATGAAATCAGAATGGCATAATGCCATGTGCAGTACTGCTAACTGAACCCTATTGGCATGCCAACCTATCCAAACCAATCTTACTAGGTGTACGAGGGCACATTACAAAGTTATTGATTGAATTTTTTTTTTTTTTATGTTTTACATGTAAGGTTACTATTCATTTTACTATTTAGGTCAAATTATTGACTATCCAATGCATAATAGTTACATGAGTTCTAATCACATAGATTTACCACGTTTTGGTTTCCAAAAGTGTTGGCATTAGTTGCCAAGCATTGCTTCTAACCAATGGAGAATAAATTAAAATTTTTAGTTTTGGGTGCTAGAGTTCATTATTTCATTAGGCCATTCTACAGTGAGAATTTGGCTAATTGTTCTCCATAAAAGTTGTTCTTTATTGTGTCTAGTTACATTTCACTTTTTGAATCACCTCATTGGGAGTTTTCTAGCTCAAGTTATGGCTTTTACCATAATTGGTCGAATTGCCTTTACCCAGAATTTCTGGGCAATTTTGGTTCTGCCAGATTTGATAGTTCAAATTTTGGCTAGCAATTTCATTTAGTTGAGTCCAGAATTTGAGTTTGTGTTCTATATGAAAGTTGTTCTAATTTTCCTAAGCTTTCCATTGATATAAATTTCAAGTTATTTGGACCTTTCTACACTGAGTTATGACCAAATGAATGAACACTGTTCATTTGGTCATTTTACCCAGGCAGAATTGGTGCTACCCGAATTTAGTCAATTTGTAGGGCATCCTAAGTTTGTTTTCTGGATAGGGTTCCTTCATCAAAGTTGTGCCATTATGTGTCTAATTGCATATCCAATTATCCTTGCACCAACTGAACCTACACAACTTAAGTTATAGCTGCCAAAACTTGCTAGACTCACATCCAGTCCTGTAGGTCACCCAAGGCAGCACACGCAACCTCAAATCCTAAGCTACAATTCACTTCAATTCCTTATTATACTCAGCCAACTGGTCACTAATTGACCATTAGAACTTTCATTCAGTAACACATGAGCAAAATCTAAATTTTGTGCCCCAAACCCTAACTCCAACAACTACAATTCTTTATACACACACAATCAATGCATTTATCCATCAAATTCATGTTCAATTGCTTCCATTTACAACTATAATTCAATTTTATTCTTGATACCCTAAGGTACCATAAGGCTGCCGAAATTAGAGGGGCACATAACTTATGATTTTCTTTTCAATTTCTTGTAATTCCTAATCTAAATCAAGTCCTTACACATATATTGAGAGAAATGAAGAGAGATTGGTCACTAACCTTGTGAGCAGAATTTTTCTACTCCAAATTCCTTCACTTTCTTGGCTTTTCTTGGTAGCCAAACACTTGCTCAAAATGTAATATCAAGTTTTTATGAAGGAATGTAGGGATTTTATGGGGTATTTACAAGGAAAATCTAGTGAGAAGGATGAGCATCCATGGAGGTGAAAGGAGAGATGGGTTTGGGCTGGTTGGGAAAGAAGAAAGAGCTGATGGTTCTTTTTAATTTTTAATCTCTTCTTCTCTTTTTTAATGTATTATTAATGTTTTTGTTGGATTATGATTGGCTCACACAATCTTTATAACATCATTATGATGTAATAATTAAGTTTAAACTTCTTTTTCTTTCTTTTCTTTTCTACTTAATTTCAATTCAATTTTTAAAAATATTTATTCACATTTTATGTCATAATAATTATTTACTTAATTGGACAAGTCGGTCAAAAATCATCCCTGAAGACAAAATGACCAAAATGCTCTCCGTTTGGCTTATCGAGCCAAAATCATCTATACATATCGAAAAATTTTCCTAAGCCTTTTCTTAGCATTCTAATGCCATAGAAACCTCAATGACTCTTCTCTGGTGTCCCAAAAATTATTTCATGAATTTTCTCCTTGGTTTAGGGCTTTTAGCTGTGAAGACCGCAACTCCCCTCTAGGTTACCCATCACTAGGGTATCGGCTCATTTAACTTGGTTGTATTTTATTTCTAAAATTTTTTCAATTAATATTTGAGTTATTTACGATTCCTCACTCTAGTCTAAATATTTTTCCAGACGTTCTAACTGTTCAGACCAACACTGGTCAACGGAACAGTAGAATGTACGGAATTGCTACAGTGAGGGTGTTACAATATTCGTGCTAAAATTTTAGTGAACTTTTTAATTCGAACTAATTAGTTCATGTGTGTAGCATTTTCGATTCTATTTAATAGGAATCTAGGTTTAAGCTAAGGCCACCATGATTTCTTTAAAACTTTGAAATACTTACACTAAGTAAAAAGTTTAAATCGAAAAATACTTTTTATTATGCATAAAATAATGGGATCTAACAATACAAGCTAAGTGGGAGATTGTTATAAATAACTGTATATTAGATAATAAAGAGAGAAAAAATTCTCACATTGTTGAAATACATAAAAAAGGAAGAAGTGAAATATATATATATATTATTCTGTTATGGCACTTGGTAGGTATGTGTGTGAAATAAAATAATTATCTTATTTTAATTTTTATAAATAAATTACGAGTAAATGTATTTGTTAATATGTAAATGTGTTTGTTAATAAATAGACATATCTATTTACACACAAACAATTATAACTGTTAAAAGATGTGTCTTTTAATAAATGAATATAATTACATCTGTTAGAGGATATACCAATTTAAATAAACAGTCATATCTGTTAGAAATAGATAGACATGTTTGTCTAGAATAGGTACCATGACTTTTCATCATCTATAAATATAGATGAGTTTTTCAATTTAGATATATATTACTTTTATTTTTTTCTTCTTCTTCTCTTTTAATCTCTCTAAATTCGGTTCGTATAAAGAGTTCTTAAGGAAAATATTCAGGAGTTGCTATCTGTAAATTTCAGGTTTTGTTATATCTTGGAGGTATATTGCCATAACCTTGCAGCAATCTAGTGGGGGCAATTAATATATTAAAGATAGTGATTCATCACGCTTCAAAGCTTATTCTACACCTACTGCCTTAACACACACACACACACACACACACACACACACATATATTGATTGCATTTGAGCTATTGTGTAAGTTATTTAGTTTGAGGCATACATGTCCAAATTGTGAATTTTTTTTTTCTCTTATATTCAATGTATCATGAACTTAAAATATAAGATGTCTGATGGTGTTCACCTATTAAATATATGAATTATATATATTTATATCTTAAATTAATGATAAATTAAATTTAGATAAAAACTTTACATGAATTAAAGATTTATAACTTAAGTTTTAGATGGTACTATTAATTTTATTACTAGTACTGTACATACATAAGTTATCAAAAGCGACTAAAAGATTTTTAGAGAAAAAAAATGAGATGCTTATAAATTTCAAATTAATGAGTTGCTGAATTATGATGAGGGATAATGGATTATTCTGAGTTTATTTAATATTATTATTGAAATTGTTATTAAAATAAATAATATTTTAAATATATTAATAAAAATATATTTTTAATATTTTAAATAGTCTTTTAGAAAGCAATTTTTTTGAATTCTCAACCGCAGCGCAAAGAGTACTACATGTGTGCAAAGTACACAAATATAATTGTTTCGCAGAATGCTGCTATTGCTCCTGCCCTTCATGATAGAATATTCATTAACCTGATTAAAATTATTGCTGATAATCAACCTCTCACGATGAACAGTAAACTTGTCACATTGGGCTAATAAATTTTGATAAAAAAAGAAAGTAGGCTAATAAATTATCATTTGAGTATAAAGTACCTAATTTTCAGTGCAGCAGTCATCATCTGATTAATCAAAGCATGAAATAGTCAATAAATTAAGTGCAGCATGTGATTAAATAAAAGCTGAGTATCGCCACATTTCACATTGTAATTGGTTACATTAGTTTAATTATATTTAAGGAAAAAAAAAGAAGAAAAGAGAAAGGGCACCATTTCAAAGGAGGAATAACCAAGAAGAGAAAAACAATTAAAAGAAGTTGAAAGAATTAAAATACCTTCCAAAGAAAAGGTAGAATTAAATCATTTTTATAATAATTTTAATTTGTGTATTGCCTTTTATATTATTATATAGAATTGTTATTGAGAATAATTTTTTTAAAATATATTACTGAGAAAGTATTAAAAATAATTTAAAATTATATTTTATAAATTTTAATCATAAAAATATTAAAATAATAAAAAATATATTTTTTTTCAGTGACATCTAAAATTGTGTCATTTTTCTAAAAAAAAGCATATTTAACCCGCTTTAGGTTAAATCAAAGCAAGCTTGGCAATTATACAAATTCAGTTATCAAATTAAAAGAACTCGACCCACAAATTTTACCATAAATATCTAGCTCTTGCTTTGCTCCTGGTAGTTCTGCTTCATTTAAGTATAGGATGCAATTAAGAAATGAGATAGTCATTACGTATATAAATTGCTTGTAGTCATACCCTTTTAAGAAATTTTCATTTATCCGCAAATTACATGTAATAGGCTTACCGTTTAAACAGTAAAGAGAGCATATGATCATAATAATAATAATAATAATAAAAGATTTTCCAAAATGTGCTTCACCATTGGCCAACAGCGAGTGTTCAAAGATTGAATGTGCATTGTAATACAAGTGATTTCAAGAATTTAAATCTTGAATGATCATGTGGCCCAAATGGCTCCAATTAGAAGATCACTTGAGCAAGTGTTGCTCTGATCCAGTGAAGATGGAGCTGCAAGTTTTAGCTCTAAATCTGGTGGTGCACATTGAAGATTAGGATTATTTGTTGCACCAAAAGTAGGTTCAGAGTTGAAAGGTTTAGTACTTAACCATATAGGCGATGTGGAAAGGTGATGACGAGCAGATGGAGAAGCTTCCGTGGTCTTCAATGCAAAACCAGAACCAAAAATATTATCACTTTCAGTTTTCTTAGAAATGCCACCGTTGAGGGGTTCAATTGAGGATTGACCACTGCCCATCTGACAAGAAAATCACAAACAATTAAGTTAATGGAAATTATTGAGTGATCAGATTAAGCAGTCAAGAAAAAGGAGAAGAAATTAATAAATCAATTACATCGAAGAGGCTAGGACGGCGTTTTCTTTTGTTGATGAGGCTGTTTTGTCTGAGAAAATATTTCTGTGCATGACTGGCTACTTGGGTTGGAGTTCTTGTGGTCACAAAGTTCCTAGAAATACCTCTCCAATCACCCTTCCCTAGCTTATGGAGCCCTAGTAGAAAGATCCGATGCTCCTCCTCACTCCATGGCACTCCTGGAACCATAATGATACCAATGATTATGATAGCCATCATCAAAACTAAGAATTAAATTTTCTTTTTCTTTAAAAAGAAAAAGAAAAAAAAGCCTTAAAAGATCTAATCATTATCTGGATCAAAAACCCCAAACTATAAAAATAAAAAAAGGAATATATCATCATAGCACATTAAATTAAATTAAGGTAGAAAAAAAAAAACAAAATCCCTCTCTGAAGGAGTTTATTTTTTTTTCCTTTTTGGGTTTTTTTTTTGAAAATTTTTTCCCATTAGGTGTTCTTATATGTATGAAACCTAATAGTTTTTTTTTTTTTCAATTTTTTGAATCTTCTACTGAAAATCTTTTGGTAATTCTAAGTGTAACAGAAGAGAATGCTAAAATAAGAAAGAATTTTCACGTAGTCATTTAACAATGAAGAAGAACCATATTCTCTCTTTCTCTCTGCGTATGTGTGTGTGTACTTTTCACAATTCTATATTTATGATCTGTGCGCTTAGAGAGAGACAGAGAGATCATAAGGCTAATGAGCAGTGAAAGATTATACATTGAAATCAAAACTCACCTTTCTTCCTTTCTTGGGTACGCCCAAGCAGGCCATCAGAGAGATATCCATTCGAGAATGTATCAACATTTTCTTCCACAGTGGCAAGCGAAGATCTAGAACAAGTAGAAGAAGAAGCTGTGGATGGAGATGACAAGCAATCCACGCTAGAACTTTTCGTCAAAGAAACAAGAGAAGATGAAGAAGAAGAAGAAGAAGACGGAAAAGTTAGGTTTAGTTGAACTCCAAAGAGCTTCAGACTTTCTTTGTGAAAAGTGCAAGTTCTTGAATTATGCCCTATACTCCCACAGTAAGAACATTTCCTGCCCATATTCTTGCCCACCAAACCCACTAATCAACTACTAAAACCTCTCAAACCATGATCTACTTGAGAGGGATAGAGAGAAATCACCACTCACCAGGATAAATCTTGTCTCTGATTTATATATGTAGAATGATGGACTTTGCTTTTTCTGGTTTGGATTTTTTTCCACCAAACATTTTCTAACCCAGAAATAAAAATAAAATAAAATAAAAAGTATCAAGATCTCTATCTATCTCTAATTGGATGAGAAAAAACGAAAAACTTATCCTCAAAAAGACTAAAGGCACCATTGCAAATGGTACACGATGATGAGCTACGTATGGAAGGGGGGACCTTTTGCATCCCATTCGTACGTACAATTATAGATAGGACCATTAATATATATATATATGAACTGGATTCTATGCTTCTCATCGTATATGCGCATGGACAAGATCAGGACAAGTGATGACCCGATTTGACCCTGCTTACGTTTCTTAATGACATCAAAATCCCTTGTATTTAGTATTCTACTTTTCATTACTTTTCTAAAGTAACTATTAGTATTGAAAACATATTATTCGTTTAGCTGATTCAAGTTTGAATTCCTACTACTCTAATCTCTTGATTACTATATATATATATATATATATATATATATATATATATATATACAAGCGTTCAAATTCATTTTTTACTCTCAATTTATTTTTGAAATCTATTAATTTACTGATAAATATTAATTTGATGGTATTGAAATTATTTTTAAAATTATAACATTTTAAAATCTCATTTTTAATTTTAATTGAAACTGATTAAAAAAATTTTCATTTAACTATTTTAAATATAATCTAAAAATTAAGTATTTATTTTATAATTAATATAAGTAATTAATTAATTATCATAAATTTAATACGTCCTTCTTTTTTAACTTTATTTTTCACAAGAAGAAAATGATGAGATGGGGTGATATGGTATGTTTACACCCTATAAAATTGGGCACATTTAGTTTATGGAGAGTAGATATAAAGAAAAGGGAAAGGAGGAGAGATGGGGATAGCTAGGTTCGTTGAGTGGAGGGCATGTCCACCAAAAGTTAATGAAGTTTGGTAGATGGAGTGGAGGAATGACGTAGAGATGGGAGAAAGAAACCCTATAATTTTGAGGTGATGTTGATGAACCAACACCATTTTTGTTGAAAATTTGGCTTAAAAAAAGACAGTTGCTTGAAAACTAGGAAGCAAATTGAAATGATGGGTGGATCAAATTTTTGTAATCTTGCAAATTGCTATAATGTTTATTTGTCCAATTCATTAAGGAAGGTTTAAGGGTATATATCAGTGTTCTATACGGGAAACACCACCTTATTTATAAGGCAGCTTGGTCCTTTATAGTCAAAATTAAGACGTACGTGAGCAAGAGTAGTTGTTGGTCCACTGCCCTATATTGACTGCTTTGTCCCCTTACCAGAGGACCACCCACTCCCCCAGGCCCATCCATAGAAAGCCAACATCTAAGCAACTTCAAGGAGATTCTTCATTCATCAAGTGATAAATTTTTCCCTAATCCATATAAATAAATAAATTAATAGTTGGTAATAAGTTTGAAATGAATTTTTCTATTTGTTTCTAATTTAGAAATGGATCGAAAATAAAATGTATTTATTTTGAATTAGAAACAGACGTTTTTTCATTTATGATTAGAAACAAACAATTTTCATTTCTAAAAGAAAAAGACATTTCATTTCTAATTCATTTGTAATCAGTATTAAAATATAATAAAAATATATTAATAACAATTTTTAGCGCACAATTACAAATAGAAAATTCATCTATTTCTAAACTCTGTTTCAAATTTATTTTTATTTATGTTGATCAAATCTTGTTACCGGTCCATTTCAATTTGTTTCAACTCAAAATAGAATGAATCCATTACTAATTTGCATTGCTAATCCGATAATTTCTTATAGTGAAAACTATATGTATCAAGTTCTTTAGGATAACCTTATATATTAATCATTAATAATCCAAGGAGATTGCATGGACATGATATAATTTAAATTAGTGATAATACCCTTGTCAATTCTGACTAATTTTCTTCCTATGTACTTGTTTGGGTTAATGCATTTTAATACGAAATCAAATATTGTTGAAGAGTCAAGTTCTTTGGGAACTGATAGGGTGCACCAGAGTGCACCCATCACTAAAAATAAAAGATAATACACCCATCACTATAAAAAATTAGTTATTTCTTAAATTTAAGAGTGTGAGATTCACAACTCTGTGAATGAGGGTGCACATGCACCGGGAGTATTCGATAATTTATCGAATTTCTTTAGATGCTAATTAATTGGTTTTCACATCAAATTGCATTGATTTAGCAATTAAACATCAGAAGAAGTTTTAATTAATATATACATATATATAACAATTGATTGATTAAAATTTAATAATAAGAATAAAATAAGTGATAATTAGTACACTCTAATTAATTAACTTGTTTCTTTACTTACTGATGCTGCAATGAGTTTTTGGGTCCGGTCTTAATGTAATGTAAATGTGTAATAAAGAAAAAGGTGAGGTGGGTAGCTTTCTAGCAAGTCACTCCGACATTCAAGTCAGAGAACTGAATGTGAGAATATGAAAAAGAATTGTAATGAGATTTTGAGAATGAAAATATGCGTACCATCTTTCTGGTTACTTGGTTGGTATTTATAGGCTTCCTAGGAAAATAACCGTTACTTCATTTATAGAAATAATCTTAGCTAATATGCAGAGATTGTCTCCATGAAATTCGGTCTTGCTTCATTACTGGCGTGACTATTACTTGGTATATCTTTTGCTCATCTTGTTGGACGAGAGAAGGTGCTTTGTTCGATCTTGCTTCAATCTAATAGTGCTTTATTCGGCTCGCTTGGTCTTTTAACCATATAAAACTATTTGACATTTCTGGTTGCCACGTTAGATATTTGTATAGAATTTTGACTATTTGACTTGAATTTTAGGTAAGTAGTATCACTTACATAATTATAGTTCCACATATTCTATAATTTTTGAGCAACATGTATGTCATAAATCATTATTTCCTAATAGTGAGTCCTTGGATTATGTTGGTAGAATGTGAAAAAATCAATGATTAAATATTACCTTATAAATTTTAACTTTTCAAAACAATAATTATTAATTTAAACCTCAATTTAATATTTAACCCCTAAAAGGTATAAATATTAATAAGATAAAAAGTTAACATAGTCTCTTTTAAATATCCAAACAATATGAACAAGGCGGAGGTAGAAAATTTGGTCAATGGGGTTAAAAAATTTCATTTTGCTCAGTTCAATATTATGTATAATAATAAATTAAACTATGTATTGAGAGAAAAAAAAAAAAAGAACATATATAATGCACGTACCTTAAAAGACAAAACACTAAATTTTGTAGCATCATATCTATGAAAACAATTTTAAGAATATTATTAGAAAAAAAACAATTATTAAATTTTTAATTATAATAAAAATTTGAAATAAATTAATAAAAAAATAGATTTTAATAATGAAGACATTTTACAATTATTTTAGCATATCAAAATATTAAAATGATGATTGCACATTAGGAGTAAATCTTCCTTATCTATGCTAACTAATAGAATTTAAATATAAAATATTTTTATTTATATCTTAAACTTTTATCATCATTTACAATATTAAAAAAATATTATAAATAAATTATATATTTACAAAATATGTAAATTTAATATATATATATATATATATATATATATATATATATATATATGTGTATATATAAAGTTTAGCGGGTCAAACTAAATGTACCTCCGCCCATGAAAATTAATAAGAGATTAAAAGTTAAATTTTTTACCAAATACCTGATCGGAGGAGGGATAATATTTTAATTTTATATATAATTAGTTACAATTAAAAGCTTACAAACAACTCTAATATTATTAAACTAAAATTTATTCATAAAGGGCTAATCTGATTTATTTACTCATAATTTTTCATTTGTTATAGTGAGGAATTTACTTAATTTATAGATTTTAAATTAAAATATTAATTTTATCAAATATTGATTCAGTCGACAGGTTAACTTTAACTTAAATTATATAAATTATTGGATAGTTTTTTTAATTTTATAACTTATTTAAAATTTTATATAAATTAAAATAAATTATAAATGATTTTAAATTAACATGTTGGAGTCAGCTCAAAATTTGTTAGCCTCTAAATTTAAACAAAACATGATTATGATTATGATTATGAGTTGTCAAATCATAAAACAGGAGTTGATGAATAAGGAAATTAATTAGTTTGCGTATGACCTCTACATCAGTGAATTTTTGGTGATGAAAATTAGGTAAAGCTACGACTCGGCCAAACCCCACACCAAATATATATAAATATGATTGGTTCATTTCAATTATGGTTGAAATAGTAATCGAAAATTTCAATCATTTCATTAAAATTTTTTTTTTTAAAAAAAAAGCAGTGAATTTATAAATAGCTTTATCACAAAGCATGCTTGGCCTATAATTGTTTAAAGAATTTTATCAGGAGAAGGTGGAATATGATAGCTTCAACACTAAAATTATTTAATTGTTTAAGCAAACACATCATGGCTTAATTGGATTTTTGCCCAAAAACAATGTTTTTTTTTTTTTTTTTTAATATGGGTACATATTATGTAGATTAGATATTCTTAAAAAAAATGGGTCAAAGCTAATTAATCCAAAACTATATAAGAGATACATTACTCATATATCAAATTAACGTGAGATCTTAATATATATTATATCGAGAATTATAAGTGTAGACAAGAAGACATAAAAATTAATAATTTATCAAATGTGATTATTTGTGTCATACTTATATAATGATATAATGAGATAGGTAATTGTAATTGCCCTTATTATATTGCATTAAACTATTTTTTAGTGGCATTGGAGTTATCTATTAGGCTGTGAAATCTTAAGTTTAACTCTCAGTTGGACTCAAAATATACAATATATATATATATATATATATATATTTTAGTCTCAATAATTTTTTTTGAAATATATATAAACAAACTAAATCAAGGGAGATTATTCAGTTCACCATTTAATAATTTGCCATCAACTATATTGGTAGGTGCCATTAAATTTAAACCATTCACAAGGGGTAAACAAGGTTGAAAAATTAATGCATATAGTACTGAAAAAAAAAATCAAATTAAACATAGTAAAACGGATACATACATAATACTATATTGGTAGGTGGCATTAAATTTAGACCATTCACAAGGGGTAAACATGGTTGAAAAATTAATGCATTTAGTACTGAAAATAAAAATCAAATTAAAAATAGTAAAAGGGATACATACATAATAATTAGAAGTTTTAATTTGGCAATTGAGATGGTCAATTAAGAGATGACACACTATCTTGACTATATTCAACAATAATTTAAAGACAATAATCTTAACCCACCTTTAGACAAAGAGAAGCAATGCAAGACTGAAAACCGAGGCATGCAGATGCAGAAATAATCTGATGTCCAGATTCCAATTTTCAATGTCTCATGATGAAAAGGCAATTGTAATTCCATGCTTAATTATATTCATTGCGCAAGTCCAATATTGTATGCATGAATTGATAATTATTTGATCAGATAAATACATTTGATTTTATTATTTATATAATTTTCTCAAAAAATAAAAAGAAAAAAAAATAAAGGGAGAGTTAGATTCGCATGGAGGGCATAATTTAGGACATTTTCTTTTCATTTCACATTATAATAGTATTATTTTTACCGCATGAAATAGACGACAAAAGTTATTATCATCAGTAATTTGTTAATTCTAGAACGAGGGTTGCCAATCAGAGGTAGTCTGATTGATTTTTCTATATTTTAAAAGGTGTGGGGAGTGGAGAAGTCTGAGTTCGAATTTTTTTATTTATTTTTTTTTAATTATTCACTGTTATAATGAGAAAAAGAGAATTACTTCTCATTATGTAATTTATCAGTTATAATCGGCTCATCGTGCCAAGTAGATTTACTACTACTACTACTATTATTATTATTATTATTATTATTATTATTATTGTTATTATTTTCTAAAACTACTTAAAAATAATAATTTTTTCTAAGCAAAAGGATGTAGAGGCAATTGCAATATCTGAAAGTTTGGTGAAAACTCAAAAGTGACTCTCAGCCTCTCTTTTGTTTATTACATTTTTTATTTTTCAATATTTTTAATTGTGTTTTTTAATAATTTTTAAATTCATTTTTTAATGAAATTATATTTTAAATTTTATATGTTTTTATTTATAAATCTTAAGTTATTTTTTAATTTTTGTGAGGATTTGTTGTCTTTTTATATTATATTATGGAGTTTTTGAATGTAATGCTTTATTATTTGAGTATGAGTTTAATAAATATTAAATTATTCTCTAAAAAAAATTATATAAAAACTTATTTAGTTTAAATTTAGAAATTAAAAATAGAATAAATATTTTTTTGTTGTTTAATTTAAAAAGAAAATCGAAATACTATAATCAGAACCGATATTAAAATATGAAATTTAATTGAATTTTATGTAATTTATATTTAATATAATTTTATATTTATTAAAATTTATTTACCTTTACTTTTCAAAATTACCTAAATAGAAAAATAATAATATTTTTTATTAATTTGTTCCTAAAATTTAAGATAAAAATATATTTATGAAATTATTTAATTGGCAAACAAAAATCAGTTTTGTCCACTTTAAAATTGAAATTGATTAAAAGGGATATAATAAAATTATGAATAGTATTTCCTGTTAGCCTAATAAGGGAAAATCTCATTTTTTTTAAAAAAATTAAGAATTAAAATACCATAATTTTTAATAATTCCACAAACCAAATATAATAATAATGATTTAAAAAAATCCAAAAAAAAATAAAATTTGAGAAAAACTCATGTATAAAAATTACAATAACTTTATTTTAATAATATGGCATTTAACAAATCTAAAAATTGATGATAATTATAACAAGTTATCTAATTATTAGAGTTAATAAAACTTTAAAATTTTGATACGAATTACCAATATTTGTTATGTTTTATTACATTTATAAAAAAAAAATTTTAATTGATATTAAAAAAAAATAAATTTATAAATTAGATTTGGATTCTTGCAAAAAAAAAAAATAAAACTATAACATTTTTTCAAAAGTTAAGAGATAAAACAACAAGAAAGTGAAAAAATTAAATATTAATACAAAATTACTCATCTTATTGTCAAATCTAACAACTGAATTTGATTTCTTTGATTCTCAACATTTTTTCTATTTAACTTTATTTGTTCAACTCTTTCCGACTTTATCTTTTTTATGGATTGTGATTCAAAGAGACAAATAAAATAAAATTTAAGTGTTCAATTTTTTTTGTCAAAATTTAAAAAGTAAATATTAAATTTAAAAATTTAAGAGGGGTAAATATTAAATTTTAAGGAAAAAATTTTATAAACTTAACATTTTTATAAGTAATTTAAAAAAAAAAAAAAAAGTAAGGGAAGCAATTGCCCCTTTGTGCTAAACGTGGCTTTGCCACTGCTATGGAGTAATGAGATTTTCTCTGTAAATCCTCCAAAAATTTTTAAAACCCTTTATTTCTATCCAAATAACAAGAAATTATTAAATTTTTAAAACAATGAAAACTTAAATATAATTTATTTAAATTATATATACATATATATTAATTATGACTGTTATTTAAATTTGAAATCTCATTATAATTTTTAACACAACTCTAGTACAATTAAAATAAAGCTTACTGAGATTTAATTTAATTTTATTTTAAAAATTAAATAAAAAATTATTTAACAATTCAATGGGTAATTAATTTATAATTCAAAATGTTATGAAAACAATTTAATTTTTTACTCGACCCTTCAGAGCCTGGGTGGGAGAAATAACCAAGAAATAGTGAAGAATGGCCTTTTCTTTCTTTCTTTTTTTTCTTTTTTTTTTTTTTCAAAGATATGTGAGGCAGAGAAAAACATGCGGTGATCATCCAAGAGAATTAATAAGGGAACATTTGGCAGATGTGAGGGTATCCATGTTTTGGCTATATAATATTCCATTGAAGCTTGATCTGTGATGAGGACAATCTGCTGGGGACCTGGTCTGGTTTTGTCTCCATTGTCGGCTTTCCTCTCTTAATTACACAAACCACAAACTTTGAAACCATCGAATGAACATTTGAGAAGTAAGAAATTAAACAAAAATCATAATATTATCTTCTCTTTCAGGTCGAACGAGAAAGATATCTAGTTTTATTGTCCATTGTTTGTGCACGAGTGACGTGGATTCATGAAATAAATCTAACTCTTAGCAGTTTGCAGTCTGCATTATAATTCAAAATAGCTTCGTACGTTCTCTGCAATAGCTTTTTGAGGATGGTGACCTGTGAACCACCAAAGAATCATTTTCCTTATTGTGCTGTACCTGTCAATTTTGTGTCCATAAACATAGCTGGAAACCCTGTCATAAACCCAAAAAAAAAAAAACCTGTATTTATTTTTTAAGGAATCCTAGATTAAAGTAAAATGTGGAAATTGATTGGAAAGTAAGAGCAAGAAAGAAACAAACAAGTTTAAGAAAAGTAGCAAGGGGGAAAATAAGAAAAGAAAAATGAAATCAAACAAAAACAAAGCAAATCTCTCTCTAGTTTCTAGAGAGAGACCTTTTCTCTTGAGTTTAGATTTTTTTCTAGAGGCTCATTCTCTTAGCCTGCTCTCTAGCGGCTCATTCTCTTAGCCTGCTCTCTAGCGGCCTTCCCCTGCTCCTTTAAGGCAGGGGACAACTTCTTCCCCGGGTTAGAGTGTGGATTTTTTCTTCCCCACCTCCAGGCTAGCTTGTATCTGTTCCTTGTGTTTTTGGGTTTGTTGGTGTGGTGCTTCTTGGTGAGGGGATTTCTAAGAGCTGCTCTGTATTGCTCATGTAGTTCCCTTGGGTGTTGATGGATGTCGAATCCATCAGAAATTAAATTAACTGAAATTATCAATTATGAAATATTTTTCTGTAGCAAGTGGTAAATCTAAGTCGAATCTTAGAGACTAAATTATTAAATTTCGCGCAATTGTGTAATGGAAAACGGAAGAGACAAAGATTGAGGGAGTTTTGTAATACAAAATCAGAAGAAATCAGAAATTCAAGAACTAAATACGAAAATCTCAATTTAAACAGACTTCAGTCCAAGGTAATTCTCATTCCAATGCATTAATTTGATTATAAACAAAAGAAATACAATTATCTCTTATTGAATACTTAACCTAAATTTACCAAACAGCGAGGTAAACCCCTGACTTCCCTATACTCATCAATTTGAGCCCAGCACTCTTATTGACTCTAATTATTAACCGAGTCGGTATTAAGCAATTCTCATCAAATTAATAACTACTTTAAAAAAACGAACTAGTTAAGCTAAACAATAATTTATGAAGTATAAATCATTTAATCCACTCTATTATTTTCTTAGGTTATTATCAAAAACTGGGATCATAATCAATAAAACCTAATTGTTACTTATGTTCAATCTTACACAACAATTACGGATTATGAAGATGAACTAGTAATTGATCTCATCAAACAATCAACTAATAGGCCTTTTTAGCAAATCATTCAATAGATCAAAGACAAATAAATCAGAAAACAATAGATATTCAAAAAGACATAAATTAAATTAAGAACCTGGTCTCACAAATCAAGCAAAAGAACTTGAATCCCTTGAATTGAATTAAAAACTTAGCCACTCATGGCTTATAGAAAAATAAAGAAGAATTCTAAAAGATGAATGAAGAGGCTGCTGAATGATTTTGGAGGCGTCTGAATGCTCTCTGAGTCGGCTGCCATCTCTTCTATTTATAATAAATGGTCCAGGGTTAGGTTTTTTAGAGTCTCTGTCAAAAACTACAATTGGAGAAAAATTAGGAATCCGACTGTCAACAGATACACGGCCCATGGCCGTGTAACTTAATGGAGCTGAGTGGGTCTGTCTCGCATTGGCACAGAAAGTTACACGGGTCTCCAAGATTTACACTGGTCAAATTATACGGTCCGTGTATTTCGTTTCTTTCTCGGTTCTCTAGATTCCTTCTGGCAGAATGTTACACGGGTCTCTGGTTGTGCTTACACGACCCTACTTTGTATCAACAATGCTTCTCAATCCTTCGACCTTTTCAAGCTTCCTTCCACACTATATTATTTCGGAACTTCACCAAAACCTTGAAAAATACAGCAAGAGTCAAATTTCTCCATTTAATATAATTATTTCAATAACTCTCTAAACATATGCCTAATAGATAACTATACTTAATCAACTGAATTAAATATAAAAATATATTAAAAACACTAAATATTATGAGAGTAAAATTAATAAATTATGCACTTATCAGATGTTTTATTTGTTTAGCTTGGTGAGGAGGGTTAGGAGTGCCCAAGATGATGGCTCCTCCAGGATCATTAGGCAAGCTTCGTCCGCACCCTCAAGGTTAACATGAGATTTAGACGCCGATAAGCTCTGCCATCATCACCCTTTGTTAGTTGCCAATGTTGACTTTTATATGTTATCTGACTTCCATAGTCTTTGGTTCTTTAAATTTCCAACAGAATTCATATTTGGGTTTGGTCCTAGTGTGATCTGGCTTGGAAGGTCTCTGTTTGGCTGCAACTAGGTCATCTCTGCCTTGTATGACTGAGAACTTGTTAGACGTTATTGTTAAAATTATTATTTAAAAAATTATTTTTTTAAATATATTAATGAGGAAGTATTAAAAAATAATTTAAGATTAAATTTAATAAATTTTAATTATAAAAATATTAAAATAATAAACTAAAATTTTAAATTTTTTTTAAATAATATTTAAAATATTATTTTTATTTAAAAAAACAATTCCGGCCTTCAAATGCAGTGCTAAACAATAACTGAAAGAGGTTCCTCTTGTTGTACGCTTCTCATTGTGGCAGCGGCGCTGCATCATCTTCTAGGGACAGTGGATCTCCTAGTCGGGTTGAATACCCGTTTAGCCTAGGGTTTCAAGTTACTTAGGCCTCCGGCCTTGGGCCTATTTGTTTCTTGGACTAGAGTGCATAGATTGTTAGCTAAGAATCCAACTTTGTATTGGGTCATGGGCTGTGTAATCCGCTACTATAAATGGAATCTTACCTTTGGAGGGGGGAAAAATCTACTCGTTGCATTTTTTTTTTATTGTTTCATTGTGCTTATTATTTTATTGTTTCACATTTAGTGACTTTCAAAAGTGGGCAACATAGAAGCCAAATCGACTTTCTCTTAACCAGGAAGACAAATAGAGCTCTATGCAAACAAGTCAACATCGGTTGGTGGTCTTGGATGTCAAGTTTAGGAATAATTCAAGTAAGGTCAGAAGAAATAGTGTAACTCGAACAAAGTGGTAGGAGTTCAAAGGAGTAAAGCAAATGAAGTTCAAAAATGAGCTTCTCGAGTCTGAAGTATGGAAGCTGGATATGGAGGCCAATGATTTGTGGATATAGATGGCATCAAAGATTAGAGAAGTAGCTAGAAAAGTACTTGGAGAGTCTAAAGGACATGGACCACCCCCAAAAGAGAGATGGTGGTGGAATGAGAAAGTACAAAAGGCAGTGAAGAGAAAAAGGAAATGGTATAAGAAATTACCTAAATGTGATAATAATGAGGCATATGAGCAATACAAGATAGCAAAGAAAGAGGCAAAAATGGCAGTTAGTCAAGCAAGAGCACAGGCCCTTGAAAAGTTATATGAGAAACTTGGAACTAAAGAAGGGGAGAAAGATATTTATAGATTAGTAAGGAGGAGAGAAATGAAATGTCAAGATCTCAATCAAGTTAGGTGCATTAAGGATAAAGAAGGAAAAGTGTTAGTAAAAGATGAGGACATTAAAAAAAGATTGAGAAATTATTTTAATGATCTCTTTAATAAAAGTCAAAATGGTAATAGCGTGAATATAGAGTATAGAACAATAGAAAAGAATGTGAATTATATTAGAAGGATTAGATCTTTAGAAGTAAAGGAAGCACTTAAGAAAATGAAAGTGGGTAAAGCCTGTGGACCCGATGAAATACTAATTGAAGTGTGAAAGTGTTTGGGAGATATGGGAGTGGCATGGTTAACTAAATTATTTAATAAGATTCCAAACTCAAAGAAAATGCCTGATGAATGGAGGAGGAGTATCTTAGTACCTATTTTTAAAAATAAGGGAGACATATAGAGTTGCACAAACTATAGGGGAATTAAACTCATGAGCCATACTATGAAGTTGTGGGAGAGAGTTGTGGAGCATCGACTAGGTCATGATACTTCTATCTCTCTCAATCAATTTGGTTTCATGCCCAGTCATTCAACTATGGAAGCGATTTTTCTCATTAAAAGCTTGATGGAGAAATATAGAGATGTGAAGAAAAAATCTACACATAGTTTTTATTGATTTAGAGAAGGCTTATGATAGTGTTCCAAGAGATGTCTTATGGAATGTGTTAGAACAAAAGAGGGTATCTATTAGGTACATACAAGTGTTGAAAGATATGTATGAAGGAGCAACTACTATTGTGCACATGGTGGGAGGGGACACAAGAGATTTTCCGATCTCAATTGGATTACACCAAGGATCAGCCATAAGCCCTTACCTTTTTACATTAGTTTTAGATGAATTGACGAAATATATATAAGAGAGTATTCCTTGGTGCATGATATTTACGGATGATATTGTTCTGATAGATTAGACACGAGAAGGAGTCAATAGAAAACTAGAGCTTTGGAGAAGTGCTCTAGAGTCAAAGGGTTTTAAGTTAAGTAGAACGAAGACAGAATACATGCATTGCAAGTTCAGTGAAGGCCAAACTGGTGATAGGGAAGGAGTTAGTTTGAATAGAGTGGTACTGTCCCAAAGTAATCACTTTAAATATCTAGGCTCAGTCCTTCAAGTAGATGGGGGATGTGAGGAGGATGTTAGTCATAGGATTAAAGCCGGATGGTTGAAGTGGAGACATGCCACGGGAGTTTTATGTGATCGTAAGATTCCCAATAAGTTAAAAGAAAAATTTTACCGTATAGCCACACGACCGACTATGTTATATGGTAGTGAGTGTTAGGCACTAAAAGAGTCATATGCGTCTAAAATAAGAGTTGCAGAGATGAGAATGTTAAGGTGGATGAGTGGCCATACTAGACTAGATAAAGTCCGTAATGAGAATATTAGAGAAAAGATAGGAGTGGTGCCAATTGAAGATAAGTTGAGAGAAGGGAGATTGAGGTGGTTTGGTCATGTGAAGCGTAGATATACGGAGGCTCCAGTTAGACAAGTAGAGCACATTAGGTTAGAGGATAGAAAGAAAAAAAGAGGTAGACCTAAATTGATTTGGAGGAGAGTAGTACAACATGACCTAGAAGCATTACACATTTCTGAAGATTTAACCCAAAATCGTTTAGAGTGAAGAAAGCGAATCTATATAACCGACCCCAAATTTTTGGGATAAAGGCTTAGTTGAATTGAGTTGAGTTTCAAAAGATTTGATGCTTCAAGAGAAATTCATAAAAACATATATGTATGCTAAACAATTTCTTAAAAGACTGAATTTTGCAAGCATCATTAAAAATAATACTCTATTGATTATCAACTCATAACAAGTTTGCCCCAAACTAAAGAAAAAGAAATTTCAGCTATTTTTCGTTTTAAAAAAAAAAAAAATTGCTGACACATAAGAAACGATGATATAAAAATTAAAGCTTCAAATTAAAGAGTATGGCAAACTGACAATTCGATTTTTACTTTTCCTCAATTATTTTGGAGTCTCATTAGTATAGAATATAGATTTCCCTTGAAAAAAAATAGCAACTGTAGATTTCAATTCGCATTCTTTCTTTGCATATTGCTCCAAATTCAATGCTGTTTTTCACATTCCTACTGCAACTTATCAGTCGCTTTTTTTTTTTTCCAAAAAAAGAATTTCATTAAAAAAAAAAGGAGAGGTACAAGAAGGCCCAAGGCCCATTACAAATAAAACTCCCGAACCCATTACACCCCAAATTCAAAAAGCTAGGCCTAAGCCCAAAGGAAAATAAACCCTAGAAACCCAAGGATCCAACCCGTGGAGAAACAACTAGGGCTTTGAATGGTTTTTGAGAGAATTGAACTGAAGAACCATATTGAATCAAAGTTATTGTGATTCAATTTTGGTTATTCACTAAGAACCAAATTGAAATCGTATCGAAACGAACTACAACCATACCGAATCGAGAATCAAATTTATACATATGTTTTTCTATTTTTTTTATATGTATTATATACTTTTAATATAATTATATATTTATATATATATATATAATTATAAATAAAATATAATTTAATATTATATTTCATTTTTCTATATTTTCTCAATAATTTTAGTTATAAATACATTAAATTACCTTATAATTCTTAATAATAAATATACTATTATATATATATATACTTGTACTATTATATTATATTTAACCCTAAATTATCTATGCACCTTATAGTTAAATATTATATAATTTAGAAATAACTAAAAACTATATTATATAATATATTATATATTAATAATTCAATTCAAAAATTAAATAATAATTCAAGTATAATTTTTTAAAGAAATAATTACATAAAATTGTTTTAAGAACCAAAAATCGAACCAAAACTGAAGAATCGAGAATCATACTAAATCGAAATAGAAACAATGAAAAATCGAATTAGAACCATATCGAAATTTTGATTCGATTCCAGTTTCTAAGCAAACGCCAAACCAAATTGGAACCCAACACCCTTTAGAAGCAACTTAGACTCCATCAGCACCGCGCCAACCATTCGATAGTTTGGGACAAACAGTACCAAAACATGCAAGCCCTAGCAGAGGAGGCCACCGACCAAAGACAAAACAAAACAAACCAAAAAGCCCAAAAAGTGGCCTAAAGCAGCTTTTGCTCCCATCATCCTTACCATCTTCACACCGCCAAGAATAAAAGAAGAGCAATAACCTCTGAAGCTCTACAAGGCTAAGGCAAAGCTCGCTGGCAATCTTTGGCTAAGGAGCATGGTTTCAAATAACGGCCATTATGTAACGTAACGGCCATTATTTATAGGTTTTGAAGGGTGTCGTTACCCGTTAGACCATTATTTACAGGCAAACAGGGAGTTGCAGCTGTAACGTGCATTACACTATTACGTAACAATAACGGTAATGGTAATGGCCGTTACTTAGAATATTTTTCTACCACTCTTTCACATGTACACATTGTTTTGATGCCTTTTTCTTGTCTCTGCATGCAACCCTTTAGCAGCTACATTTCGACTTCAATTTCTCTCAAATTTTCACTTAAAGTTTCCTCCTTTCTTCATAGAACATCTCTCCTTTCATTATTTTTTAAGAATCTTGGCTAGGATTAGTAGATTACCCTATTTTCCAAAACTAATTCTTTAAAGAAAAAAAACTAAAAGAGGTGAGTTATTTGCTGTTTTATATAATTAATTTTCATTATGTGCTTTTTTTTTCTTTTCTATTGTTTTGCATATTTGTTGAAGAAAACTAATGTTAATGTTAAATTTGTTGTTAAGTTAGTAGTTTGAAGGGTTAGTTTGCCCAATCTATAGTTTTATGTATTTTTTTTATTATTTTGAATTATTTTCAAAATTAATTTTAGGGTTTACATTATTAATTACAAAATAACATAAAATGAAATTTTGGCTTTAATAATATGCTAAAGCTATGCTTAAGTTTAGAATTGGGAATAGAAAATTTAGGCTTCATTAAAACTTAAATTTAAATTAAATACTTATTTTAGTTGTTATAGGTAATATTTAATGGATTGCAAGCCAAAAAAAAAAAAAAACATGCTGTAATTTCTTTTTTTTTTTTTAAACTGTTTTAAAATTGAAAATTTTATTTTTTAATTTATTAACTAATTTTATTTCATATGTTCAGATTTAATGTGAGTTAGTACTTAGTATATAAGTGACTTATGAAACTATATTTATTCAAATTAACTATCTCATTTGTTGAATATTGAGATTGACACCTATAATTTTAAAATGCCTCGAGGAGGTCCTGATACTGGTAAACCAAGTGATGACATTGGATTAAAGTTTGCCACTCCAACAGGAAGAAAAAAAAAAAAAAAGAAATGACTTGCAATTTTTGTGAAAAAAAAAAATTAGAGACATAACTAGATTGAAGTTACACTTGGCTAACATATCAGGTCAAGTTACGGATGTCAAAAAGTGTCATTACAAGGAAAGATTTGATTATTTTTACCTATAAATTGTTTAAAGTTAATAATGTCTAAAAATGATAGATTTAATGTCTTTATTTAATGTATTTATGCTTACTATATAATTGTATATCTTAATTTTACTTATATTTACTAATATATAATCATTTTAAGAACTTTACAAATTTTTTTAAAAAAATTTACGTAACGCTAAAGTGTTACCGTTACATCACAGCCATTATAGGATTATTTCCGTCACCTGCGACCGCGACTGCAATTTGAAAACATGCTATGGAGGCATTAGATGCTCCACAGAGGCGTCGGTAGACCTCTCAAGAGGTACCTAACCCAAGAAAAAGAAAACCCATAGAGCAAAGACTGCCCCCAACAACATAAACATACATAGCTACCAAACCTAAGTCCAGCAACACAGAAACACTACTAAATCACCTACAAGCGCAGATCAAAGTATACCCTCACCATGTGCACAGATCTGCTATCGAAGAACCACCAACAAAACCTATTTACACTGACCCAAATGTGGGGAAGCCAGGATGGTGAACCCATTAAGCTAGGCTGGGAATGGAGCTTCCCCTGCCCAAAAGGGGGCAGGGAAAGCCTCTGAGCAGGTAGATAAGTCGGCTAGAATTGAACAGAAGAAAGAAATTGAGTTTTACTCAATATTCAATATTCAATATTCAAAATCAACATAAAATAGTATCATATCGATATTAATCAAAATCCATTTAATGTAGAGCTGTATTCTTCCAACATGAAAAAGAAAATCGAATAATGGGAAAATAGATTCCACAGAATTAAATTTTACAATTTCATTGAACATCAAGGATGAGTAGTTATCCACTATCATCCTAAATTACAAGCTCAGATTAAACTATGATACAAAGGGGAAAGAATGTTAACAATATGAGAAGAATGATTACCTAATCACATGCAAAAGCAGCTTCATGTCAGTTCTTGGAGCTGTTAGATTACCTCCTCCATTTTCTTGCATTTCCAAGGCTTGATTTGGTAATGGTTTGGTTAGTAAAATACAGAAATTTTTCCTGACCCTCACATGGTATCAGGAGAGGGTAAGAACGTAATTTCATCTGCACAGCGGAAAAAACAGGCTAGAGCACAACATGCACTTGTCGAACAAACTTTAATTGAAACGTTTATGTACAGAGCTCATGAGTCATGAGGTCCTTGGACAACTAGCGTTATCCGCTGTTTACCGCTGTCTGATCGGAAGTTATCTACCCTAAACCCAATCTGAGAGCCAAAAACATATCCAGGGTAAATTTAGAACAAAAGATAATAAAATTTATTGCCAAAAATGATAATATAATCGATAAGATATACCTCAACAGAACTGTCAGGTGGAAACCACCGTAACAACACCCCAAGATGTGCCACCGCAGGAATTAGCTTTAAAAGCAGGGGAGTCATTACCTGCAAGTATTTTGTTTAGTAAATACCTGAGAAAAATAATTAAAATTTAAAATTATTTCTGCAAATATAATCATTAATGCTTTTGGTTCTCTAGGTATCACCTACATTGACACACCATTAGATCAGACAAACTTGATTTGTCAAATATTTCACTTTCTTGCAACTCAATTACCAACTTTACTAAAAAATTAAAAGAATAAAATAAGAAAAGGTAAATTTTCATAATCCCACGAAAGCAGGCATAGACACATACATCTTGAGATGCATTATATGTACACAATTTTTAAATGGCCTAATGATACCAAAATATCCTGAACCATCAGTCACTTTCAATTATATCCCACGTTCTAATTTTATCAATTTGGTCTGTGAACTTTTGAATTAGTGATAATTGTATCCACCAAACAAGTGGGAAAATCTTCTCACCAATAGACTCCACCTTATGTCTTTAAAAACCGCCAAAAACATTGTCAATTAAATGAAATTGCTAACAACAGAAATGGTTCCTCATTTTCACACATAGAGCTGTTTTTAGGGCACCATTGGGGCCCAATGATAAGAATAATTCCCCATTCAGTCTTGCCCTCTACATAGACATGCCATATCAATGTCACGCCTTCAATTACACACAACACTTCACAACACTTCCCCAGTGGATATGTAGAATTGAAACGGCAGCATATTTTAGGATATTAAGATCATTAGGCCTTTCATTATTTTCACATTAACTGTAAAATGCATAGGCAACCTGTAGCAAATGCATTTACTCAACTAGCGCACATGTTACCTTTTGTTTCACATTTTTTTCACTTCATTTTCAAGAGAGGTAAGAAATCATAAGTTCATAAAGAGGTACAACATGGAAAATTCACAATCTTCCAAGGAGAGGAAATAATGATGATGATGATGATGATGAAATGCTCCAAGAACTTCCACCAGATATGCAAGATAAATGCTCCATGACCAATTGGCAGAGTGCACTAGGGTGCATAACACTCCAATGTGAAACACAAGATAAAAAGGACCTTAAAATCCATTAAATGCGAGATTCAAACAAACTGTTGGCATACCAGGCTAAGAGCTGTTGTCCCAAGAAGAAGTAGGTAAAGCTTCCCCTGAAAATGTTCAAAGCATTAGCTCTACAGCAGCACAAAATTGCCTCTCCCCTATAATGTTAGGGGTGAAAAGATTTTCTTCAGGAAACAAATGCCACAGACTATTAGTGATTAACAGATAATGTACACAAAAAAAAAATGCAAAAAACTTGCTTGGTATGCTAAGGGGCTAATGTTTTCTATTTTTGGTTTCTGTTGTTGAATTTTGCAATTTTATTTTTTGGAAAACAAGTCAAAGAAAGTGGAAAAACCACTTTTATGATTTTTCTGTGCTGTAACAACCTGTTTTCTATTTTAGAATGCCACAAAAGCCAAATTTAATCTATATAAATTTCTGACGATTGGAAAACAGAATGGATATCAAAAAGGCCCTAAACTTCTCATTTCTCATAGCAAGAGCATTGTCACAATAGACTTCAACAGTAGAACTAACCTCAACTAGATGAAGATTAGAAGCACGGCTGAGAAAAACAAATGCAAACTCCCCTATTTGTGCCAGAGACATTCCAACCTATAAATGCATGCCCCCTCAACCAGTGAATCCAAAAAAGGTTGGTGGGGGAAAAAAAAAAAAAAGAGCATTACAGCAAGCCATCAAACAAAATCTTACAAGCATTGCAGTCTTGTTGCTATAACCAAATCCTTTCACAACGGTAGTGATTATGGTTGTCTTTATGATTATGACTACTATAACAGATGCCAGCAATATATCAACATGGTTCCAGAGAAAATGAACATGGATCAGCATCCCAATGCTGGCAAGGAAGAAAGCAGCAAAAAAATTCCGAATGGGTTCTATCTGGACAAGAAACAAAGTTTCAGGTTTGGGACAACATAGAGATATTTAATAAAACTTCAATATTAAAGCCTCAACAACATAAGCAACAAATCAATTAGTGCAAAGATAAACTACAACAGTAATAACTACCATATATTCCACATAATATTAGATTATACAAGTATTAAGAAAATGATTAATGAAAAGAATCTTGTTGTTCCAGGAAGAAGAGAAATAGAGGACTTTAAGAATATTATTTAGATTAGATACAAAAGTTTATTTCACATTGACCAGAAGACTGATGGCCTATAATACAAACCAATGAAACAAGTAGGTAAAGACAAATTTTGCATGCACATGCGGCCCTTACAATGAACTTGCCTACAAATTATGGGAAGGAGTATCATAATGAATCTAATAGTTTCATGTGAAATAGATCAACTGGCTTAAAATGGGGGCACTCTAGCAGCATCATTGCTTTGCCTATATGGGAAATTAAAAAAAAGAACACTTTGGACTTGTCTTGTGGAAAACTGAACTAGTTTTTTGGAAAAGTTTTATAAGAAAACAAGAAAATAGAGTTCCGTATTCAAATGTGTCAATTTTCCAAATGGATAACTAGAAAGCTAGTTTTCCAGTTTTACAAAATTTAACTACAATTTGAAAAACAGGTTTAAGTTATTTTCCACTGTTTTCCTTTGTAACAAAGTCCTGTTTTCCAAATGGAAAACAATAACTTATCTATAATAAAAATTCTACTATTTTATTTAAAATTGAATAATTATTTAGGAAAAATATTTATTTATAATGACAAAAAAATAAATATATTATTATAAAATAAATGAATAAGACATACTAAAATAAATTTAATAATAAAGAAGTTTTAAATATGCTTTATAATTATTTATTTCTTTTAATTACAAAAGACATGAAAATTTTTTTTAATTTTTTGAATTAGAAAACCGTATTCTATTATTGACAGGTGAATGCGTTTTCCATATTTTCCCTTGTTTTGCATGGAAAATGAAAACTAGAGCTTTCTTAGAAAATGAAAAATGGAAAACAGAAAATTGTTTTCCACAAGTAAACAGGCCCTTTGCTTCTTTGGCTGGCACAAGACAGTCCCTGAGGAGCACATTACAGTCACAGTCCCATATTCATTTAACAGTCAAATACCAGTAGGATACCACTTCTTTTGCTATATTCTACTGCCACTTGGAAAATATAACCTGTTTCATGACACACTCGTGCATTACATCCAACAAAATTAAATGAAAAAGAAGGAAGTTCACAGATTGCCAAAGCTGTCATGTTGCTTCCATAAAGATACATAAGAATATATACCTCTAAAATTTCCAACGACAGTTCAGCACATATAGCCTTACTTGTTCTAGTGTATGTTGGGCAAGGTCAGCTGTTGATATCATCACCCCAGCAGCAAAAGATCCCAACTCTAAACTTAGGCCCAGCTTATCACTACCCTGAAATAATACAAAAAATTAGATAAGAATGCCACTGAATATGCAACCTTAAGGCTTAAATTATCTCAAGATGCAATATGAATCAGATGCAACACCACGCTAACATCTTGGGACAAATAACCTTGAAATACATCAATGAAGTTACAATTCACTGGTCCAAATGCTCAAAAAACTACTGATCAAAAGGAATGCAAACAAATGTTGACCACAATTGACTTCAACATCTATGTGGACCCAAATGGAAGACAGCTGCTAACTATATAAGCAAGTATTTGTATAGACAAGACTACCAAACTTCCAGAAGGATCAAGAACAAGTAAATGGAACAAACCCAGGCTGTTAGTAAGCAGAATGCTACTGACGCCAATTGATAGAGCTCATTGGTCTGCACAAATGAAATTATGGTCATAGAACAACGTAATGTGACTAAAAATCAGATATCCATTCCAGAAAAGCTTTTTAGGCCTTCTTTAAACTAAATAGATATGTACCTGTGATGAAAGGTTCATCATCAATTTAAGAAACCAAGGAACACAAGTACGAGATAATATTGACAAAACAGCCAAAAATGCAATCAACACTACCAACCTGTTTAAGAAAAGGCAAGTTTTAATAGATAAATGATTTCAATGCTCATGGAAATTTGGATGGAAAGAAAAGAGGAAAAAAATAAATAATTATTAATAGGATGCTGCATTGCTGCTACCTGCATAATCTTTGGGGAAGTAAGCAAAGTAATTTTTTTTTCAAACAAGAACACCCCTATATCTCCTGTTTTACATTTTAAAAGTGTGTAGGGACAAAAATCTCTTTTGACTTAGGCCAAGGAACATTGTTCCCAATCTATATTTCTCTTTATCTCTCCATCTCCCCCACCACCAGGCGCCCCGCCCCCACCCACACCCCCCCCCCCAAAAAAAAAAAAAAAAAATCCCTTCCCCATCCTACAAGATGCTGCTACTATACAAGTAATCTTTGGATATAAGTCATGCTCAACAATTGATTGATTTCATAAATAAATAACCATCCTAACTCTCTCTTTTACAAAATTGGATGATGTTAGGATTCCCATCCATCATTATTGACCATTTTTTATAAAATTATGTCAGAATGCACATGTTAAGGAAAACAAGGAAGCAGGGGGCATAGAGATAGTAGGGGGAGAGAGACGAATAAAGAAGAAAGTGGAAGAGAGTTCTAGAGTATTTAAGACTTTCTTTACAAGCATGATTCTTGATATTTCAATTTCCTTAAATGGTAATGTAGAAAAGACAGTCTATTTTATGTGCACCAAAATCGAGATGTTGCTAACTTGCCCAAAAAGCGATTAACTTACCAGATCCTACATTCTCAAATTTGTTAATTCCAGGCAATTGTTGTGTCAACCCTTGAAAAAGAAAAATCCTCCCTGGGACATTTAGTTCGTTCTGAAGTTATTTACTTACAATTTAGTCATGGATATTACTCCTTGAAGAACACCAGAAGTTCCACCAAGAACTGGAAGCAATGCAAACAGCAAACCAACAGCACAGTCCTGGTTCACCAAAAAAAAAAATCTCAATATTCAGCAGTAATCAAGAGAAAAACCACAATTTAGATTGATAACTAGAGTACCGGAATCAGTAATAACATACTGACAGAGTGGACTCAAGGTATCAGAATAAGTGCAAGGAAAAGGAGCTAAATAACTGCAGAATGAGGGTGCCAATGGTGACTTGACCATGAAGGGAACTAGTAGAATTCTTTTCCATCAAAAACTTCAAAACCTGGAAAAAATCAGGCACTGCAATCATGAGCACAAAAAGCCAATAAATTTTGTGCAAGCATGTGATTTGTATGTGCAAATGCATGTGTGTGAGAGTCCACATAACACAAGGTTTACCACTGCTGTTGAAGACATTGAAAGGAAAGCGCCAACAAATATACCGTCTGAAGGCTTACCACCGCATAACTGCAAACAGCATCACATCAGAACTGCAGCATTTAGAATAAAAGCTTTACTTAACATACCCATCACACCCAATACATGATTGCACCAAAACCAGAGGCTTAACATTTCTACTGAATGTGTGGCATAATGATGTTTGCAAACTACAAACCAATGATGAGGCTTGATGCCAATGGCATAAAATATGAACTTCAGATCAATGCAAAAGTATATATTAGGAAACATCACACAATATTTGAGTTTGAACCCATTACCATAGCAGCTACTTAAATGATACAGCAGCATTAACTATCAGCACAAACTCAACAAGGTCAAACCTAATAATGGAATCTAAGAGCCAAAAAACACATCAAACATTAAAGGTGCAGTCTACAATATTTTATTCCTTGATATTTGATTGAACATCTCATACTTGTACGCATGAGTAAAGGTGCTTTCAAATTGAAAGGAAAACTTAGCAAAGCCAAGCTGATACAAAATTCTGAATGAACTAATAGACATACCATGGACGTAATCCCACATAGGAACATAAATAAAACAATTTGAAGCACACCTCCTAAAACAGCAACTACCCGTACAACTCGAAGCTGAAATTGAAGGCAATGAACTTCGAGTTATGAATTAACTACATTTGCATCAATGGAAAGGAATAAGAAGCACATGAAATAACTGACTTTTGCAGTTGATAACTCCAGGCCCAACGCAAAAAGAAGAAAAATGACACCAAATTGAGCAACTGTCTCAACCTACAGACATGCAACACATGAAAAAGAAAGTAACACATGAAGTTATTTGATGAAAAAAAATAATAATCTCGATCAGATAGGACAAATCAAGACTATTAACTAGCAGATATGTTGCTGAGACAATAATCAAATTGAGTTATCGAAACATAATAATAATAATAATAATAATAATAATAATAATAATAATAATAATAATAATAATAATAATAAATAATAGTTGAGATACTGCCTTGATTTACTCCTTTTTAGTTGCTGTATTTTAGGCTAATTATAGATTATAATCAGCTGTAATTATGTAATTAAAATCATTATAATTGTCTTCCGATTGTGTATTCTTCAAAGATGCATAAAAAGCACACTAAGCTTGGCAGATTGCATCAAGCTTTTCATCCCAATTTCTTCTCTTCTTCAATTTCAAGGTATCAGAGCCAAAAGAAGGGTTTGATTTTCTTCTTCTTCCCTTCAGTCCCTAAAGGAAAAATGGGACTGACTGCTTTTTTATCATCTTTCAGAATGAGGTCGAGTACACCACCAGCCCTAGGAGCTTCCCCAGCTGCCCGAGAGTCAATCTCTAGAAGGCTGGCACCGGACTTCTTGCCGTCAGTTCCCACGCGCCGCCACAGTAATTCCGCCGTTAGTACACGTGCAGGCTTGTGAGCAGTTTTCTGGCCACATTTCTTGCTGGATCAAACACCGGACAATTTGACTCTTTCTGGCGAGCCTTCTTAGCCACAAATCCAACCTTGTGCTTCTTCCTTTCTTCATCTCAAAGCACGGCAGTAGTTCTGGCCAGATTCCGTTGCATTATGCTTTGGTTTTCTTCTTCGGAACTTTGTTTTTCTAGATTGCTAAGTGTTCTCTGAGTCTCACCTTTCAAAAATGACAGAAAAGGGTGATTCTTCAAATATATGTGCACTCAAACCACTCTTCTTTTCTATTTCAAGTTCTCCAACCATTACCACAGTAAAACTACAGGGTAGTAACAATTAGATATCATGGGCTGCCTCTGAAAAATTATGGTTTATGGGTCAAGACTATGATGATCATTTAGTTAAAAATGCTAGTGATATTGTGGCTACTGATAAAACCAACTGGACTAAGATTGATGTCTAATTGTTTATTCTTTTATGGCATTCTCTTGGACGTAAGTTACTTTATTCCAATCATGCAAAACATGTTGCAAAGTCTAGACCAAAGCCAAGACACTTTATACTAACGATGTTCAACATATATATAAAGTTGCCCCAAATATTGTCCACTTACAGCAAAATCAACAAGTTATGACAAGTTATTTAGGATAAGTAGAGTCACTAAAAGATGAGTTTAACTTTCTCATGTCTTTCTCTAATAGCATTACTGCACAAGAACAACAAAGGGACAAATTCTTTATGGTCTTGGCTCTGATTGGACTTCGATTTGTTAGAGATCAAATCCTAATAAGTTCTGCTATTCCCACACTAGAAGCAATTTCTGTGCAACTATTACGCATATTTGCTAATATGAATGATACTATTGAAATTGAAAATTCTGTGTTAGTTGTACAGAATGCAAATCAGTAGGGTCAAGGAGGACAATGAAAAGGGAAAGGAAGAGGTTCCAAGTCACACTGTACTTATTGTTATAGAGGTGACCCAAGGGATAATTGTTGGTCGTTGCATGGTCGACCACCATGCAATAATGAAACTACTAGTGCTGGACGACCTACAATTCATATGGTTCAAACTGGTGAAGATGAAATTCTACCTTTACCTGATGCAAAGGATCAACTGTCCAACTCTATTAATTTAACTAGAATAGATTATGATGAGTACCTACAGTACCAAGCAACAAAACAGCAGTCCTCTTCATCTAGTATTTACCACTCTGGTAATTGCTTTGCTTGTTTGACACAGTTTTCACCCATTGGCCTATGGATACTAGATTATGGTGCTTCTGATCATATCTCTAGTAACAAAGACATTTTCTCTACCTTTACTTTTCCTTCTACTCCTAAAGTAATTTTAGCTAATGGTTCACAAACTATGGTTAGAGGAATGGGAAGAGTACAACTTTTTCTTTCTGTTTCTTTAAACTCAATCCTTTTTGCACTAGAATGCCCATATAATTTGATTTCTATTAGCAGATTAACCAAACATTTCAATTGTTCTCTAGTTTTTACCACTAATTTTGTTGTTGTGCAGGATCGAGGTACAGGGAAAATAATTGGCGCAGAACGAGAGTCACAAGGATTGTATCACCTATCTAGTCCAAATCAGTCAGTTGCCTTCACTTTCGCTGCTTCAACTGATCTTCTCCACAGTCATTTGGGTCACCCAAGCCTCTCCAAACTTAAGAAAACAATAACTAGTTTATCTACATTGTCTTCTTTCGAGTGTAAGTCATGTCAGCTTGGGAAACATTCTCATGCCTCTTTCCCTAAGCGAGTCAATAATAGGGCTACATATATGTTTGAAATTGTTCATTCAGATACATGGGGTTCAAGTGATATTAGTTCTACTTTGGGTTTTTATTACTTTGTGACTTTTATTGATGATTATTCAAGATGCACTTGGTTATTTCTAATAAAAAACAATTTTGAATTATTTTCTATCTTTTAAACTTTTTTGCTGAAATTCATACTCAATTTGGTATTTCAATTAAAGTGTCACAAAATGACAATGCAAAAGAATATTTCTCTCAATCTTTTAACCAATTTCTGTCTTCCCAAGGTATTACTCATCAATCCTCCTCTGCACATGCCCTCCAACAAAATGGAGTTGCAAAACGAAAAAATCAGCACTTCATTGAAACAACCCACACTTAACTTATACATCATAATGTCCGTCTTCATTTTTAGGGGGACGCTGTTCTTACTGCTTGTTATTTGATTAAGCGAGTTGCATGCCTTCTTCTGTTTTGGAGCATCAGATTCTTTTTTCTCTTTTGCATCTGGATCAAAATCTCCACCATCTTTCACCCCGTGTTTGGTTGTACATGCTTCGTCCATAACCTTTCTTCTGGCAAAGACAAACTTCAACCTAAATCAGTTTGTCTTTCTAGGTTATTCATGGCTTTAAAAGGGTTAAAAATTTTATGATCTAGTCATACATAAATATTGCATATCTATAGATGTAACCTTTTTTGAAACATCTCCACATTTCTCAGCAAATACAACTGACTAACATTTTATCACCAAGGCCCTTCCTATTCCTATCATTCCTCTTCCACACAAGTCACCTCACCTTCTCCTCTTCCAGTCTACTCACGCCGTCCTCATCATTTTCACCAGTGGCCAAAATTGCATCAATCCGTCTTCTAATCTCCTTAGCAACAATTAATCATTGGACTCTTCATCAGTTGCATATTAAAAATGCCTTCTTACATGGCAAACTGGCAGAGGAAGTATATATGGAGCAACCATCATGCTTTGTTGCTCAGGGAGAATCTAGCCTGGTTTGCCTTCTACGATGGTCATTATATGGTTTGAAACAGTCTTCAAGAGCATGATTTGGCTGATTTGGTGCAGTGGTCCAATAGTTTGGAATGTCTAGAAGTGAGGCAGATCATTCAATGTTCTTTCGTCATGATAAGCATGGTAAAAGTATTTTTCTTGTAATATATGTTGATGACATTGTCATAACAAGTAATGACTATGATGAGATATCTTAGCTTAAACAATATTTGTTCGGCCACTTTTAGACTAAAGACCTAGGGAGATTGAAGTACTTTCTAAAAATTGAGGTAGCTAAGTCTAAAACAAGCAGTGCTATTTCTCAAAGGAAATATGCTCTAGATATTCTAGAAGAGACAAGAATGTTAGACTACAAATGTGTAGATACCCTTATGGACCCAAATGTCAAACTTGTTCCTGGACACAGGGAACCATTGAAGGATCCTAGTAAATACCGAAGATTGGTTGGAAAGTTAAATTATCTTACAATAAAGCGACCAGAGATTTCGTTTGTCGTGAGTGTTGTCAGTCAGTTTCTCCGGGCTCCATACAGTGGTCATTGGGATGCAGTAATTCGTATTCTTAGGTATATTAAAGGAGCTCCAGCATAAGGTTTGTTATATGAAGACAAGGGTCACTCAGAAGTTGTTGGGCATTCAGATGCAGATTGGGTAGGGTTCCTTGCAAATAGGCTATCTACTTCAAGATACTATGTCTTACTTGGAGAAAATTTAATATCCAAGAAAAGTAAGAAACATGATGTAGTTGTCAGGTCAAGTGCAAAAGCATATTGGGCCATGGCTCTAGCTACTTGTGAACAAATCTAGTTAAAACATCTTCTCCAAGAATTGAGATATGGAGAAGTCATGCAAATGGAGTTAATATGTGACAATTAAGCAGCTCATCATATCACCTCTAATCTAGTCTTTCATAAAAGGACCAAACATATAGACGTAGATTGTCACTTTATCAGACAAAAGATTGAATCAGAATGCATCACTACTAGTTTTGTTAATTCAAATTATCAGTTAGCAAACATCTTACTAAGTCCCTTTGAGAAGCTCAAATTGAATACATTTGCAACAAACTTGGAGCCTATGACATATGCGCTCCAACTTGAGGGGGAGTGTTGAGATACTGCCTTGATTTACTCCTTTTTAGTCGTATTTTAGGCTAATTATAGATTATAATCAGCTGTAATTATATAATTAAAATCACTGTAATTGTCTTCCTATTTCGTATTCTTCAAAGACGTATAAAAAGTATACTAAGCTTGGTAGATTGCATCACCAATGCTAATTAACATTGGTCACTAAAACTGCGCTTAAGCCCGCCAATTATTTTATAACAGCTCCACTATCAAAGCCTATTCTGATTTCTCATTAACTTTAGGGCGTACACAATTCTTAATGGCCTCGAACCATACTAAACCAATCAAAATCTTACCAACCCAAACTTATTTTACTATTTTGATTCAATTATAGTTCTTCGCTAAGAATCCAAACTCGAACCTACTTTATATATATGGTTTGCTATGATTTTTTAATAAATACATTAAATCACTTATAATTCTTAACCTTAATTATATATGTACCTTATAGTTAAATACTCTATAATTAAAAAATAGCTAAAAGACATTATAAGAAATATTGAGTATTAGCAACTAACTTTAAAGCTTAAATGGTAATCATGTACACTTTCCATTATAGTAATTGCATAAAATTATTTCAGGAACCAAAATCCGAATTGGAAATAGATTGAACTAAATCGAAACCGAAATATCGAGAACCAAACTTAACTGAAACCGAAACATCGAAGAACCAAACCGAAACCATATCAAAAGTTCAATTCAGGTCCAGTTCCTAAGTAGACCCCAAACTGAAATCAGAACTACACATTCCTAATTAATTTCATGTAGTCAATGTGAATTAATCAAAAGCTTTCAAAATAGTTCATATAACATCAAAGACAAACAAAGCATCATCCAAAAAGGCTTTTTGTAATGGCAAAGCCACTTACTTGCACCATTGCACTAACAAAGCTGAACCCTCCAGGACCAATAACAGACCCTGCTAGCAAATATCCAGTTATAACCTGTAAAATGTTGATGTGAGAAAATGTTCAAAAGAAACAGCTTGCTCATATAACTTAGAGAATGCATGCCCAGACATTGAATTATATCCTAGCATGCAGTCATGAACTAAGCTTAGATCAAATATGCAGACCAGTTGTCCAGCACAAGCACAAGCAAACGCAATGCCACCACAAGTTGCAGATACAATGACAACAACCAAATCTGATATCAATCTACAAAGCAATAAGTAGACAAGTTCATATCAGCTTACCAACTAGTACAAAAAAAATTTAAAATATGAAAATTTAGAAAGTTTACCTCAAATCTAACTGCAGCACTGGATATTTTGATTTAAAATTAGATATAATGAATACGTTGTCCTGAAGGGGGAAAAGTCATTGTTTCAACCATAATAATATTATCAACACAGAAAAGCTTCTAATGAAACAATCATACCTTTCTGTCTATCAGTGTGGGGGTATCTTCAGCTCCATTATCATTGTCCAAATTGAAAATAAATGACCTTCAATGAAACTCATAAATGGAAGATTTCAAACAATGTAGCAAAACTTATGTATCTAATAAATATACTAGCCAGCTTTACTGTTAAACAAAATAAAGAAGAGATTCATTATTTTATAAGATGGAAGCTTATACTTTTCCTCTTTCGTGTCATTTTTCTTCGGTTTAACTCTGGCAACAGTTTCCAAAACTGCCTGAGCAACGCAAAGAAAATAAAGAAGATACATTCAACAAACTTCAAGCCAAAATATTATCAAAATGAACTTAGCAAAGGGCAAAACAGGAAATTGTAAGGCATACTTTTCTGCTTATGGAAATGGAATCAGAACAAATTTGTTTCAAAAAACTTTTCTGCTTATGGAAATGGAATCAGAACAAATTCGTTTCGAAAACATAATTTGTCACGAAAATAAAATGAGATTCAGAACCACGATATGCTAGACTAACAGAATTTAAGATTGGAAAGCAAATTGAGTATAGTTTCAACAGATTTGGAGAAAATTACTAGAGAATGTATTAGTTTCTTAACAAGATAATGAAAATTCTAGTTAAAATATGACATAAGCTGCAATGTATCTCAACCATTAACTGCACTTCTATGCTCTCCTCTAATGCTCATAACTTATTCATTCATATGTGCTGTTGCTTAAAATTTGGGGGAAAAAAATACCACGAACCTGCTGCTCAGCTACACTATTGTTGAAGCTTCCAGAAACAGTTGCTGCCCAATAAGAAAGGAGGAACAAAGATTAATTAGATGTTGGAAAGATGTGATGATTTAATGGTTTATAGTTTGTGAAAGATAAATAAGAATGTAACAAATTGACTATAAAAACTATAAGAACCCACTTAGAGATTGAATTTCTCCAACATTTTCTACTTTCGATTTGCAGATGCAAATGACAGGCAGTTAAATAACACCAAATATGTTGTACAATCAATTAAAGCATATGAATTAACATTGGTGTTTAAAACAACCAAGTTATGGAATTTCAATTCTAGATAAAATTCAGTTATTTGTTACAGATAACGCGTAGATTTAGGAGATTCTTGTCATCGATTACACATGAATGAAACCATAAAGTAGCTCAATTATCAAGGACCGCTCAAATGAAAACCTGCTTACAAGCAGTTCAGACCTTAAACATCAGCCCCAAAGCAAGTATTACAAAAATTATAGATTGGTATTAAGAGAATGAAGATCCAAAGTCTTATATCTCAATTATCACTATATTATTCACCAAAGACAGAAAATCTACTAATAGAAGTAGCACTCTGAACTATGAAATATACAATGCCAGGATAACCTACAAAATCTAATTAGTCTCACTTGAGGTTAAAGCATGGAAAACCTTCAGTTCAGCTTCATTTTCTTCGCCTTTGTTTTCGGCTTCAAAATTATATATAAAAATAAAAAAAATAAAATCTATACCAAAACCAAGTCAAAGGCTAGTTAACAATTGGAATTCAATTAAGCTTGATTCCCCTAGTTGTTAAGCTCTATTACATGGAAAGGAACCCTAAAACGGAAGCAGTAACAGAAGGGAGAGAGAGAGAGAGAGAACCGTCGTCGTTTTGTTCATTCTCAGGGAACTCCTTCCGAAGAGCATCATCGATGATTTTGGCGAAACTGCCTTCTTCAGGTTAAGAGAGAGAATCCTCGGAGACGGCAGTGTCGTTGGTGAACTCTAGCCGATCTGAGTCAGAGAGTTCGAGAGCTTCCAAGAGTGAAGCGAAGAAGAGGAGAAAAAGAGCCAGCTGAGGGAAACAGAGAGTTCTTATGAGCACCATTGTAGAAGAGGAGAAGCAAAGCAAAAATCCTATCCTCGATGCTTACGAATAGCTGCAGTAGAGCATAGCTGAGGATGAAGAAACCAAGCGAGTGGGAAGGAAGGGGTCAGACTAAAGTCTTAAATCATCGAGCTGGCGAGTAGCCAAAGCAAGTAATATAAATGTCAACAACCCCTACTATTTCCAGGAAAGGAAATTGTTTGTATTTTCATTTATAAACGTCAACAACCGCTACTATTTTCCTGGAAAGGAAATTGGGTATATTTTCATTTTGGACAAAAACGTCAATTTGGCTCTGTATTTTGACCCTAAAATTTAATTACAAAAAATTTACTTTTTATAGATAGATTTTTTTATCAAGAATTTTTTATAGATAGATAGATTGTGGTAATGGATACTCAAACTTGACTTCCAGCAGAGAGATAGATTGTGGTAATGGAGTTATTTTTAAGTCTTCAGAAATAAGCTAAATGTCACTTAAACTTTTTTTTCTTTTTGAACTGCAATAGCAATCATCAAACAGCAAAAGAGGCATCCAAAGACAACCAGTTTTTGAGCTCCTGAGGAAGCACCATTATCCAGTTACAAGGAAGAATGGCTTTAACGCTAAGCTTTGATAAACAATTTGTTGCTCTATTTGCCTTCCAGTTGACAAAGGAGAAGGACAAATACTGGAACAAAGGCATTAGCGCCTTGATAGCACTAAGGGAAGCTCTAATCTCCCATCTTTGATGCTTTTGAGAGCTTACAACCATCTCATATAGAATTAATGAATCAGTTTCAATGATCACTGACTGAGCTCCCATAGAATTAGCTACATTTAAAGCTTTCAACAGAACAGTTGCTTCACCTGCAAGAGGGGAGGAACAATGGAAATTCATCGCACTCCCATCTACAAGATGACTATTAAAGTTTCTCACAATAATTGCCGCTGATGCCATTGAATTAGCTTCATTGCACGCTGCATCATAGTTGAATTTGAGAAAGCCACTAGGCGGAGGAGTCCAAATCATTTGATGATGAGGATGAGTGGCAAAAACCTGTTGGGAAAGGCTCATTTCTAAGACATGACACATTTCTGAGAAGAAGTGCATAATCTTCTTTGACAGAGCTATCGGGTTGGGGTTGGTATGCTCGAAAGTAGCCCAATTTCTAGCTTTCCACACATTCCAGCAAATCACAGCAATAAGATTTAATAACTCCTGATCTGCTTTGAACTCTTGGGACATGGCGGTCCACCAAACAGAGAAGGAAGCAAAGCCTCGCATTTCAGGTTTATAGGAAGAAGGAATTGCAAACCAAGAGGCTTAGCATAATCGCACCAAAATGGGGCATGTTCTAAAGTTTCAATGCAATTATTACAAACTGGACACACTGCACTAGTAGGAATTCCTTTCTTGGCTAAGTTATCTCAAGTGGGCAAAGCATTGTGCATAGCTTTCCACAAAAAAAACTTTATCTTAGGTTGAACCGAGAGCTTCCATATAGAGTTCCAAGTATTAGCAAAATTTGTTTGTGAAGAGTGTGGCTGATTTTGATCATTAATTCTAACTTTTCCTGCTAGCCTTTTATAACTCGATCTCACTGAATGCACACCCGTTCTGTCATAATGCCAAACTATAGTGTCTTCAACACTAGTAGGTGCAATAGGAATGGATTTTATTACATCGACATTTCCTCTGAAAGAAAACTATCAATCAGGTTGGATTTCCACTGAAGATTGTCTTGGTCTGCAAGATTAGCTATCAAATTAATATTAAGAGGACAGTTGAAGGGTCTATCAACGCTAAAGGTTGGGACAGTAGGCACCCAAGGATCAAACCAATTTAATGTATTCCTACCATCACATATATTATTTCTCAACCCCTCTTGCAGTACTTCCCTTCCAAATAATAAGCTGTTCCAAATCCATGAGAGTTTCCTTCCTTCAGTGGCTTAAAGGACATTTGAATGGGGAAAATATAAACTCTTAATGATCTTGGCCCATAAGCTGCTCGACCTCCGGCATTGTTTAGCTAGGCAAGTTAAGTTGAACAATCCGAAATCCCTGAAACCTAACCCTCCTGTCTTTGGGTGAGAAGCTTTACTCCAATTGATCCAGTGCAACTCCTTTTCCTGATCTCTCCTCCCCCACCAAAAAGTAGAAACAAGACTGTTTAGTTGTTTGCAGAAGCTTCGAGGAAATTTTAAGACGGCCATGGAGTAGGTAGGAATAGCATTCAACACTGCCTTTATAAGAGTTTCCCTACCTACTTGAGATAGTAATTTTTGCTTCCATGTCTTAGCAATTTTTCTTCCAAGACTGTGTTTTTGCTGCAATTTTTCCCTTAATAAAATTTAAAGCCTTCACTTTTAATCTTCCCCAAAATGAAGGCATACCCAAATAATGGTCTTCCGAATTCATCTCTCCTATATGGAACAAGGAGAGAATATGGTTCCTCAAATTGGTGGGTGTTCTACGATTGAACAAGATGCTAAACTTTTGACAATTCACACTTTGTCCTGTTGCTGCCGAGTACCATGCAATAATTTGGAGATTGTTCCTCGCCTCCGTCCAAGATGCCCTTCCAAACAGTAGTGTATCATCGGCAAAAATGTCACTTAAACCATAAACCTTAATCAAATCAATTGGACTGTTTAAATCTTTAAACCTAATACTATTAAATCTCCAAATTCATTTCAAAAAAAAAAATCTTCAAATTAAATAAAAATGGCTATTTAGATTCTTAAAAAAAGTCTGTTAGTCATTTAAGCCTATTAAAATAAATAAACTTAATTTTAGAATTTTAATAATTAAGTTTATAAATAAATTTTGTTCATTTATATTGTTAATAAATGAAATAAAATAATTTTATAAATTCTATATGTTGTCCCAAAATAGTCCAAGAGGGGGGTAAATCCTACTTAACCAATTTTTCGACCCTTACTTGTAGCCTAATAAAAAATTGTGGCTTTGTTCAACTAGGTGCTCCTATATACATATAGTAAAAGTGATATGTGTTTCAAGAATGTGTCTCTAAATTGCAATTCGAGCCTCAATCAATATTTATAGCAATTTTTTACATAACATGCATAGAATTTAAATTACACAAAAGTAAAGAGATTAAGGTTAGAGAAATCAAACACAATAATTTTTATAGTGGTTCGGCTTAACTAGCCTACATCCACTCTTTCAAAGAACCCTCTTGAGTCTTCTCTCCACTATTTGCTCTTTTAAAGGCAAGAGACCAAAAGCCCTTTACAACTTTTTCAACACCAAGCTTTTACCAAGGTCCTTAGACAAGTGCTATCTCAAGCACTCACACTCTCAAGCTTCAATAGGTGCTTGTACAACCTCTCTTAAATGCAATTTAATATTTTAATACTCACTCTCACTCAATGCAAATCAAACTATAAAGAAGAGATGAGTTGATTTGCCAATGGTAGCTCAAACACTTTAAAGCCCTTGAATGAAAGCAATAAATGAAAAATCAAGATTGGAGTGCAATTGTAAGCTTTCATCAAGTGTAAAATGAAGTAAAGAATGTGTATTTATAGTCTCAAATCATTTTAAACTGTTTAAAACCTTTTTGAAACATTATACACTCTGTTCTAGGAAAAATAGCCATTATTTTATATTTTTATATGAAGTAGAGCAACTCTGATTATTTAGCAAATTAATAAAATTTTTTGCTACGGTAGTAAACTAGTTAGCAAACTATAATTTTAGCAAACTAATATTTTAGCAAACAAGTTAGCAAACTAATTGACCAGATGCCTGTTTCAAATTATAATATTTAAAAATCTAATTTAGAACTTAAAAAAATATATATATTTCAATAGCAATATCCAAGGTCATGATGAGAGAAAATTTTATAAAGTAATTAAAAGAAAAATTAATTTTGAGCTCCATTTGATTAAATGCAATTTAATATTTTAATACTCACTCTCACTCAATGCAAATCAAACTATAAAGAAGAGATGAGTTGATTTGCCAATGGTAGCTCAAACACTTTAAAGCCCTTGAATGAAAGCAATAAATGAAAAATCAAGATTGGAGTGCAATTGTAAGCTTTCATCAAGTGTAAAATGAAGTAAAGAATGTGTATTTATAGTCTCAAATCATTTTAAACTGTTTAAAACCTTTTTGAAACATTATACACTCTGTTCTAGGAAAAATAGCCATTATTTTATATTTTTATATGAAGTAGAGCAACTCTGATTATTTAGCAAATTAATAAAATTTTTTGCTACGGTAGTAAACTAGTTAGCAAACTATAATTTTAGCAAACTAATATTTTAGCAAACAAGTTAGCAAACTAATTGACCAGATGCCTGTTTCAAATTATAATATTTAAAAATCTAATTTAGAACTTAAAAAAATATATATATTTCAATAGCAATATCCAAGGTCATGATGAGAGAAAATTTTATAAAGTAATTAAAAGAAAAATTAATTTTGAGCTCCATTTGATTAAAACTTTTATCTATTCTTTTTACACAAGTCCTAAGACTCAATTCCTAACTCTATGACTTTCATACATTTACTTTGAGTTTTAGCTTTCATAAACTTGTTCTTTCTCAACTTTGATTCATCTTGAGATGCCTTTGAGTGCTCTTCCTCCTTAGATGCAACCTCAAAGATTCTTCATGAATAAGAGAAAGCATCTACATATCACTTAAAATTGAGTTAGATAGATTCTATTTGAGTTTTGTTATCATCAAAATCAATGCTAATTTTGAGCTACACGGGGTCAACAATCTCCCCCTTTTTGATGATGACAAAACTGAATTGAATCATCAATCAAGAAAAAGTAAAAATGTGCATAAGTTTATGTATAACCAAGCATGTTAGTATGCGGGAATTGCTCCCCCTAAATGTATGCACACAAGTTTAAAAAGTAAAAGTATTAATAGCTATACAAAACTCCCCCTGAATTTATGCTATAAGAAATATTCATGAGATATCCATAGTTTCAATATGCAAAATATTAAACTTAATAGTTTTCACACATAAGCCACAATAGTTTGCATACACACTTCTAAAACATAAGCATACTTCCATTTTCAAAATATAAGCACACATCCAATTTCCCAAAACAAAAGCACACATCCATTCTTCCCCTTTTTGTCATAAGCTAAAAAGGAAATAGGAGATATTAATCTAAAAAGAACCAAGTAAGCACAAACTGAAAATCAGTAAGGTAAACAGTAGCAAACTGAAAAACCATTCAACAACGGTTGTAAACATATTAGTAAACTAAAAAAGCATATCATTTTCTAAACATTAAGCCTTTTGCTCCTTTGAATAGCTTTGGAAGGCACCATCTTCTTCTTGGAGGGTTTGGCAGCAAGAGGCTGAGAAATTTGGTCAGCCAAAGAATCATGCGCCTGTGATTCATCCTCATTAGATGGGCTTTGAAGAGCAGCAGCCAAATCTAATATGGATTGGACACTGTAGACTTAACTCTTTTCTTGCTCTTCTTAGCCTGATAAGCTTCAGCTGCAAAGGTTTTGGTGGAGCACTCTCCTGCTGATCCTTTAGAGAGTCTTCCTTCTTCTGTGTAGACTCAACTATAGGTTTTACAATTTGTTCACTCTCAAGTTCAACAGTAGGCTCAACTATAAGTTCTACAGCCTGTTCACTTTCAAGCTCTATAGCAACAGTAGACTCACCAAGTCCAGTGCCTCCACACTCAACATTACCATGATCAAATGCACTACCATCATGAGTAGAAGAATCATCTGCATCTACATCAATCTCAACTCTGATTGCAAAATCAGTTCCCTATACCTTCTTAAGATCTGCAATCTTTTTCTTTAACTCCTCATTTTGAGTAAGTAAATGACTTACTTTGTAATCAACAATATCCACAAATTTCCTCAGAAGTTCAATAGACTGATTTGTGTACTGAATTTCTCATTAATAAATGTTCTTAGTCCTTGAAGCTCACTCATAATCTCACTTTGGAAATCTGAATCAACTTTGGCTTTAGAGGATCCACCTTTTTCAAAACGTTTCTTTCTGCCATCATTATTAGAATGAATTTCTCTAAGCACAATTAAATCTGCCCTAGAACTCTCCTTAGAGACATTTATCTCCAATTCTCTAAACAAGGCAGTTAAGAGGTGTGCATAGGGTAATTTACCAATCCCATAAGCTTTACACATATTCTTGAAAATCAGATATGCCAAATTCATTCTCACTTTATTAACAATATGCCACATGATGCACATATCCAAATAACTCAAATATCCATAACTGCCAGATTTAGGACAAAATATATAATTCACCATACTATGAATAATCTTAATATGTTGAAGGGCTTTAGTGCTAGCGGATTTTTCACTAGTAGCAGTGTTGGCAGGAAAAACTTCACTTTCAAACTCAATCAAATTAAAACCTGGAACTCTAGCAATATCTCTATGAACAGAAATCCTATTTCCATCATTCGGCAATTTTAAGGTTTTAGCAATCAACTCAACAAAAACCTCATAAGCTCTGTCATTCAAAGAAACCTTAAATCTGTCATACATATAAGTGATGCATGGGCATGCTTGAACATATAATAATAGTGAAATTACAATTAAAATTAATATTTTACTCACAGATTTGACAGCGGTCACTGTGGCTGCTGGGTGGAGGAAGAAGGCTGTCTGGGCTCACCTGATAATTTTATTATAATCATTTAATAAATTGACTCAATACAGACTTAAAAAAAGACCAAATACGTCCTAAGTCATGCCGAAAATTCGGCAGAGTCTCCCATATACCTAGGACCTACCCAACCTGCAAAAGGGCTCAAAACACACTTCTATATTCACAACCCATATTTCCACAACTCAATCACATCACACAGCCCCTCCTGGGCCCATCAAATCAGTCATCCATCAAAATATGTAAAATTTCAATTTAGTCCTTATAATTGATCATTTTTGCAAAAATTGCCCAAATAAGCTCTAAAAATTCTAAAACTTTGCCCCGCGGTCCTTAGCAATATTTCTAAGCTAATGAAAAAAGAATCATAATTTTCTAAGCTACCACGAATATTTTATGGATTTTTAATCCCATTTAAGTACTAGAAATTTACGAAAAAGTAAGGTTTGGGTTTACCTATATCGATTCTGACTTCGGGGACGCTCTCGGGACGTCTGACAATGGTGGGGTAGCCAAAACCTCGATCCAATTCAGAGACTTTTCAGGTAATCGGTCTGTCTGGTCGAAAATTTAATTTCCGCGAATTGAAGATACCTACACGAAGCCCACAACACGGGGGTTAGTACATAAATTTTATGAAATTTTCTAAGCTCATTAAATGCTCGGAAAAACACTGCGAAGTTCCATGGGACCCACCGAAAAATGATGTCAGAAAAATTTGAAATTTATATCGCTGCGAAGCTCTCGACGAGTGGAGCGCTTCGGTACTCTCGGTTTTCTCGTGGGATTCACGGTTTGCGAGAAATCTAGCCCAAAAGTTAAAATGGGCTAAAACTTCCCGGCAAAAATTGGACAAACCGCTCGTTGGATTTCGATGTTCTTGGTGTCTATGGAAAGCTCTCGACGAGTAGATGGATTTAGACATAAGACCCGGTCCGATTGATGGCCGGATAGGCCGGATTTTGGCCGGGAATACGAAGTGCGCCGCGTCGCTTCGGGCGCCTTTTTCCGGCGTTCCGGGCGGCGGTTGGGAACCGGAGCCGACGGGTTGGGGTGGCAGGGGAGGCGGCGGCGTGGCAAAGGGAGGAGAGAGGAGAGAGAAAACGGGAGAGAAAGAGAGGAAGAAGGAAACGCGCACGGGAGAAAAAGAGAAGAAGAAGAAGGAGCAGGTCTGATTCGACCGGTCCGATCAGATCCGGTTCGATTCGATCGGTTCGATTCAGAATACAAAATTTTAAATTTTTTTACTCTGCCTTGGGACCGAAAACGAGGTCCAAAAATTTCAAAAAAATTATAGAAAACTCAGAAAAATACATAGACTACAAATATATTTTTAGTTTTGCCACGTGGTCTTTAAATTAATTTTTAAAAATCATCAAAGGTTATATTTTCGGAAAATCAAACCTGGTTTCTAAAATTCGAAAAATTTCAAATAATTTCCTAAAATTCAAATAAAATAAAATATCAATATTTACCCAAAAAAAATAATAAATTTAAAAATTTGGGGTGTTACATTCTTCCTCCCTTACAGAAAATTCGTCCTCGAATTTTACACAAGGTAGAATAAAGTACAAGATTACATATTGAACAGATAAGCGTACTTGCTACGCATGTCCCGTTCTGACTCCCAGGTGCACTCTTCCACTGACTGGCTCCTCCACAAAACTTTAATCATAGGGATCTGTTTTGATCTTAGCTGTCTCACTTGGTAGTCCACTATGGCTACAGGTTGCTCCTCAAATGTCAAGTTTTCTTTTAGTTCTATTACATCCGGCTGTAGTACATGAGAAGGATCAGGAATGTATTTCCTGAGCATGGAGATGTGAAACACAGGATGAACATGAGAAAGGTTGGGTGGTAGCTCCAACCGGTAGGCAACTGCTCCAACTCTATCAGTAACCTGAAAAGGTCCAATATACCGAGGTGCCAACTTGCCCTTCTTTCCAAATCTCATGACTCCCTTCATCGGAGAAACTTTCAGGAATACATAGTCGCCTACTGCAAACTCTATACCCCTCCTTCTGGGGTCTGCATAACTCTTCTGCCTACTGAAAGCTGTTTTCAATCGTTCCCTGATTAAATAAACTATCTCTGAAGTGTACTGCACTAGGTCTACATCATGCACCTTTGCTTCTCCCATTTCCGTCTAACACAGAGGAGACCTACACTTTCTTCCATATAGTGCCTCATAGGGTGCCATCCCTATGTTGGAATGGTAACTGTTGTTGTAAGCAAACTCCACCAAAGCTAGCTGATCATCCCATTGACCTCCAAAATCCAAAACACTCATGCGAAGCATATCTTCCAGTGTTTGGATGGTCCTTTCGGACTGTCCATCTGTCTGAGGGTGGAAAGCAGTACTAAAGTTCAACTGTGTGCCAAGTGCCTCCTGCAACTTCCTCCAAAATCGAGAAGTGAACTGGGGCCCTCTGTCAGATATTATGGAAGCAGGAACTCCATGCAATCTGACTATTTCTTGAATGTAAAGCCGGGCGTACTGTACCACAGAATATATAGTTTTTACAGGCAAGAAGTGAGCTGATTTGGTTAGGCGGTCTACAATTACCCATATCGAATCATATCCTCATGTGGTACGAGGCAACTCAGTCACAAAATTCATAGTAATCATTTCCCACTTCCATTCTGGGATAGGGAGCTCTTGCAGCTTCCCTGACGGTCTCTGGTATTCAAACTTCACCTTCTGACAAGTCAAGCACTTGGACACAAAGTCTGCTATGTCTCTCTTCATGCCATTCCACCAATAGCTATCTTTCACATCATGGTACATCTTAGTGGAGCCTGGGTGGACATTGTACAGTGTATAGTGTGCCTCTCACATGATTTCATTTCTAAGATTGTATAAGGGCGCCATAATTGGCAAATCCAAACTCTCCACCTTCACCTTGTTGTACTCTTTCTATGATCTTCATCAATTGTTGGTCTCTGTGCTGGGAACCTCTAACTCTGTCTCTCAAGTCTGGCCTCACTGAAAAATGAGCCAATAATACCCCCTCGTCTGAAAGATCTAAGATTAAACCTTGATCCATCAACTCATGTACTTCCCGGATCAACGGTCTCTTCTCAGCTGAAATGTGAGCCAAACTGCCAGAAGATTTCCTGCTCAAAGCATCTGCTACTACATTGGCCTTCCCAGGGTGGTACTGGATGGTGCAATCATAATCCTTTAGAAGCTCCATCCATCTCCTCTGTCTCAAGTTTAAATCCCTCTGTTGGAAGATGTACTTCAAACTCTTGTGGTCAGTGTATATCTCGCACACTTCACCATACAGGTAGTGTCTCCAGATTTTTAGTGCAAAGATTACAGCCGCCATTTCCAAATCATGGGTGGGGTACTGCTCATGCCTCTTCAGCTGCCTTGAAGCATAAGCCACTACCTTTCCATTCTGCATCAAAACACACCCTAAGCCAACTCTGGAGGCGTCACAATACACGGTGTATCCTTCACCACTCATCGGTAGTGTCAACACAGGGGCGGTGGTTAGACACTCCTTAAGCTTCTGGAAACTCTTCTCACAGTCATCTGTCCAAATGAATGGAACATTTTTCCGAGTCAACTTAGTTAGGGGAGTTGCTATCCTTGAAAAGTTCTGCACAAAACGCCTATAGTAGCCAGCTAGGCCCAGAAAACTTCACACCACAGTGACTGTTGTAGGCCTAAGCCAATCAGTTACAGCTTCAATTTTCTTGGGATCCACTTGAATGCCTTCACTAGAAACCACGTGTCCCAAGAATGAGATGCTTTCTAGCTAGAATTCACATTTTGAAAATTTGGCATATAGCTGGTGCTCCCTCAAAGTCTGCAACACCATCCTCAAGTGCCACACGTGTTCCTCCTCGGTCTGAGAGTATACCAAAATGTCATCTATGAATACGATGACAAAACGGTCCAAAAACGGCTTGAACACCCTATTCATCAAGTCCATGAAGGCTGCTGGTGCATTAGTGAGTCCAAAAGACATCACCAAGAACTCATAATGACCATATCTTGTCCTGAATGCTGTTTTGGATATATCCTCATTCCTGATTCTCAACTGATAGTAGCCCGATCGCAAGTCCATCTTGGAAAAGAATCTAGCCCCTTGGAGCTGATCAAACAGATCATCAATCCGAGGAAGTGGATACTTGTTCTTCATAGTCACCTTGTTCAGCTGTCTATAGTCAATACACAACCTCAATGACCCATCCTTCTTTCTAAAAAATAGAACAGGAGCACTCCAGGCTGAAGTGCTCGAACGTATAAAACCCTTGTCCAGAAGCTCCTGTAGTTGCTCCTTTAGCTCTTTCAATTCTGCTGGCGCCATCCTATAAGGCGGCATTGATATGGGGTTTGTACCCGGCACAACATCAATGCAAAACTCTATTTCCCTTCCTGGTGGTAACCCTTGAAGCTCCTCAGGGAAGACATCCATGAATTCTCTGACAACAGGAACATTTTCCATGCTGACACCTTCTACAGATGTGTCTCTCACCAATGCCAAATACCCTTGACATCCACGCCTCAACATTTTTCTAGCACTAATTGCTGACACCAAATTATATGGAGCCACACTCCTGTCACCATCAAAGCTAAACTCTTCCACACCAGGTATGTGAAAATACACCTTTTTATTCCTGCAGTCTAAAGTGGCATAATGAGTTGCCAACCAATCCATTCCCAGAATTACATCGAAATCTATCACTGATAGAGGAACTAAGTCTGCTGGGAGGATCTTTCCATCCACTACTACTGGGCTACCCGGAAAAATCATAACTACATCTATGTTGTCACTAAGCGGGGTAGCTACAGACAAAGGGCATTCTAAAGTGGTAGAGTTTCTACCCAACCTCATGGCAAACACAGGGGAGACAAATGAGTGCGTAGCACCCGGATCTATCAAAACACGAGCCTCGTAAGAACAGACTAGAAGAATACCTGCCACAACTGCATTGGAAGCCTGAGCATCCTGGTGGGTCAGGGTGAAAACCCGAGCTTGACCCCTACCCTGAGTGGCAGAACCCTGATACTGACTTCTACCTCCTGATCTACCTCCAAATCCATGTCCCCCTTGTCCTCGGCCCTCACATCGAATCGATCGCCGCCATGTTGGAAGCACCAGGATACAATTGTCGAGGAACATTTGCAACAGAACCCTGTGACCCCATCTGTGACTCACTGAACACGGGGCATTCCCTAGGAAAGTGACCTGGTTGGCCACACCTGAAGCATACTCCTGAACCCATCATACAAGGTCCTGAATGTCCTCTTCCACACTGTGCACAAGGTGCCAAGGAAGATCCTGACCTGCACCTGCAATCGCTGCACTGAATCGTGACCACCGCTGGATCCGCACTCAGTGCAACCCTCAGGATTTGTGTCTAAAATCACTCTTCTTGTTCCTACTTCTTCCTCTGTAATTACTTTGGCCACCACTATCCGGAGCACCCATATGGGGAACACCTGAAGAACCCTCTGCTTTGTTTTTCTTTGCCCTTCCGCTATCATCCACAGCATAGTTAATCTCAATCTATCTGGCTCGATCAACCACCACATCAAAAGACTGATCCGACATCATTGCTAGGTTTGCATATCTCCTGTCAAGCCCCTTTAGGAATCTCTTCACCTTCATAGTTTCTGTAGCTACTGCTGTAGGGGTATACCTGCTCAATTCCAAAAATTATGTAACACACTCATCTACAGACTTGCCATTCTGTCTTAAGGCCTCAAAGGCCCACTGCTTTTGATCTCTGAAATTTTTTGGTACAAACCGGTTGATGAACAGTTCCACAAACTGAGTCCACGACAAACCCTCCATCCGAGGTAATATGTAGTCATTCATCCATTGTCTAGGCATAGGCCCCATGACATGCTACATACACTCTAAAAGTCTTCTATCAGTCAACTGCAACTCTGTTCCTGCTTGTCTGCAGGAATCCAAAAACCGATATGCATCGTCTGACCCATCATAAGTACCAGGCACCAACTTCTTGAAATTGATTATCTGTTTGTAAGGTTCTCCTCTTGGTGCGGTAGACTGCTACTGCTGTGGAGGGTGGACCATATACTGCGCCATCATATCGATGGTTCTCTGCAACCCAGCTAAAGTAGCTGCCATTGGGTCCATGGGACCCTGTGCCATAAAAGATCGATCTCGACCGTTGGCACCGCTTCTACTTGAGCAGCTCTAGGCCTCCTACCCTGCCTCCTCGGGGCAGACACCTCATCCTGTGCTGACACTTCGTCAGGCACATCTGGTTCTGGTGCAGTGGTAGCTCTCCTGCTTCTATGCATTTTCCTGAAATTCAGCAGCATTAGCCCACAAAATTCAAAACAGCATGTTACACAGCTCTATAGACTCATATTTATACATAATTATATGAAGCAGAAACTAGAAGCAAAGATGACAATGCAAGACGAACATGGACCCTATTTTCCGCATGTGACTCCTAGTAAACTCTTCCTAACATTTTAGACGAACATTTCCTAAGAATCTAGAGCTTAATCTCTGATACCACATTTGTCACGACTCAACCTATGGGCCGGATCGGCATTAGGACCTGGGCCAGCCTAAAGCCCCCGAGGCCCGTAGTAAGCCTAACTATTCATTAACCCAACTCTAAGGCCCATTTGGGCCCAAATTTCAAGAATTCAACCGGACAAAGTCCGGCCATAAAATGGACCTTTCAACGGGAAGTTTTTGACTCACCCGACCTGTAAACACAATATATATCAAGTGGGGAGCTCAGCTCACTCTCCACATACTCATAACAACATAAAAATAAATGGGAGCTCAGCTCCCTCATCCAGTCCATCAACATGCATAAAATAATAAGTTTACAGGTCCAAAATAACAATTTATATTACAGACCCAATTCAATAAATACTTCTGACACATGCGGAAATTCTAGAAGTTTATAGAATTACACAAACATGAATAGACGACCTGTGAGGGAGAAAAGCAAGTTAACCTCAAAAATATCCTTCTGTGGCCTGGAAAAATATTAAACAGGAGTGAGCGTTCGACTCAGATAGTAAAATATCAATTTTAACCATAATCTCTATAACTATCTAAAACTAATGCACCCTGTAGTGTGAAATGCAACATCAACAATATTTTCACATCATAACAGTAAAAAGGTAATTTAGAGCACTCACACACCAAGTAATATCAATCATAATATATGGGAGCTGATCTCCTATACAACTCTCTTAAATCCAACCTGTGCCAGCGAAGAACTCAATCCGGACTTTCGCTTAATAAACCAAATCGGAGGTCCCAGCAAAGAACTCAAGCCGTGTCTACCCCGAAGGACCGGGTCCTAGCGAAGATCTCAAGCCGTGTCTACCGATCCTTCCATAGTCAACACCACATCACACGCACGTCAACGTACGCACACTGCTCTAAATTACAACAACAACATCCATGGCACTTTAACAGTTATGAATGCAACATAAAACATGCCTAGAGTTTAACTACATAAATACATACATATAAGTGATGCATGGCCATGCTTGAACATATAATAATAGTGAAATTACAATTAAAATTAATATTTTACTCACAGACTTGACAGCGGTCACTGTGGCGGCTGGGCGGAGGAAAAAGACTGTCACGGCTCACCTGACAATTTTATTACAATCATTTAATAAATTGACTCAATACAGACTTAAGAAAAGACCAAATACGTCCTAAGTCGTGCCGAAAATCCGGCAGAGTCTCCTCTATACCTAGGACCTACCCAACCTGCAAAAGGGCTCAAAACACACTTCTATATTCACAACCCATATATTCACAACTCAATCATATCACACAGCCCCTCCTGGGCCTATCAAATCAGTCATCCATCACAATATGTAAAATTTCAATTTAGTCCTTATAATTGATCATTTTTGCAAAAATTGACCAAATAAGCTCTAAAAATTCTAAAACTTTGCCCCACGGTCCTTAGCAATATTTCTAAGCTAATGAAAAAAGAATCATAATTTTCTGAGCTACCACGAATATTTTATGGATTTTTAATCCCATTTAAGTACTAGAAATTTACGAAAAAGTAAGGTTCGGGTTTACCTATGTCGATTCCGACTTCGGGGACGCGCTCGGGACGTCTGACAATGGTGGGGTAGCCAAAACCTCGATCCAATTCGGAGACTTTTCAGGTAATCGGTCTGTCTGGCAAAAAATTCACAAATCCGGACAACTGTCGAATTTCCGCGAATTGAAGATACCTACATGAAGCCTACAACACGGGGGTTAGTACATAAATTTTACGAAATTTTCTAAGCTCATTAAATGCTCAAAAAAATACTGCGAAGTTCCGTGAGACTCACCAAAAAACGGTGTCGGAAAAATTTGAAATTTATATCGCCACGAAGCTCTCGACGAGTGGAGCGCTCCGGTACTCTCAGTTTTCTCGTGGGGTTCACGGTTTGCGAGAAATCTAGCCCAAAAGTCAAAATGGGCTAAAACTTCCCGGATAAAAATTGGACAAACCGCTCTATGGATTTCAGTGTTCTTGGTGTCTATGGAAAGCTCTCGACGAGTAGATGGATTTAGACACAAGACCTGATCCGATTGGTGGCCGGATCGGCCAGATTTTGGCCAGGAAGATGAAGCGGCGCGCTTACGCGTTGCGTCTTTTCGGGCGCCTTTTTCCGACGTTCCGGGCGACGATCGGCGAGCTAGGGCAGTTAGGGACAGGCGCCAGCGCGGCAAGGGAAGGAGAGAGGAGAGAGAAAACGAGAGAGAAAGAGAGGAAGGAGGAAACGCGCACGGGAGAAAAAGAGAAGAAGAAGAAGGAGCCGATCCGATTCAACCGGTCCGATCCGGTCCGGTTCGATTCGGCCTGTTCGATTCGGAATACAATATTTTGAATTTTTTTACTCTGCCTTGGGACCGAAAACGAGGCCCAAAAAATTTGAAAAAATTCTAGAAAACTCAGAAAAATACGTAGACTATAAATATATTTTTAGTTTTGCCACGTGGTCTTTAAATTAATTTTTAAAAATCATCAAGGTTTATATTTTCGAAAAATCGAACCAGGTGTCTAAAATCCGAAAAATTTTAAATAATTTCCTAAAATTCAAATAAAATAAAATATCAATATTTATCCAAAAAAATAATAAATTTAAAAATTTGGAGTGTTACAGCCACGGTCCGATTTGGAACCGGAATTGAACCGAAACCAGACCGGTCAAACCCAGACTGAAACTGGTCAAAATCAAAATCATTATTAAACCGAACCTAAATCGTTCCTCCATGGTTTAGTTTAGGTTCAAGATATTATAAAACCGTTGAACTTTCGGTTTGATTCGAATTAAAACCATCGGTTTAATTCGATGGTTTTAATTCGAATCGAACCGGCAGTTCGATTAAAACGCACAAGACACATCGCAAAGATCGCACTTAGCTGCCCACCTACTCGCGCAAGCCCAAGACTCCACAAAGACCTACCCCTGCAACCTACAAATGTCTATTCAAATGTCATTTCTTTTTTTTTTAAATTTATAATCATTTATTAAATTTCAAAATCAATTGTTTTTATTTTTTTAATCTCAAACAGTTACTGTTACAGTTTTTTTTTTTAATTGTAAAATTACCCTTTAGTCCCTAATAACAGTAAAAAAGTAGTTACTTTTTTAGGATAATTTTAGAAATAAAAAATTTATAAAAACTCTATAAATACCTCAATTCATCCACTTAATTCATTCACGCAAATCTTAAATTCTCTCCAATCTCTCGAATCTCTCAAATTCTCCACACAATTATTCTCAAATCTCTCTTTAATTCTCAATATTCTCTAAATTTTTACACTTTATTTTTTTTTACACTCATAAAAATTTCTTATATCTTATTATTTTATTCAATAACTCTATTATTATTTTTTTATACTATCATTAAAATTTAATATTTTCTTTATTACTCTATTTTTTTATATACTCATAAAAATTTCCACTATCTCTAATTTTTAATTTAAAATTTTACACCATTTTTTTTGTTTGCAAATTTCTAATTTTTTTTTTGTTATCTTCTACACTTCTTTTTTCAAATTTCTAGTACCTTCTATTTTTTGTTAACTCTACACTATTTTTTTTTTTCAAATTTTATCATAGTATCATACCTTTTTTTTTTTTTTTGAGAAAAATGGCAAGTAGTGGATTTGGAAGTTCATCAAGTAGCAAGGGGAAAAGTAAGGTTGGTGAATCAACATATCCAAATCCAAATGAGCTTACTGCAGTTGATTTAGACAACATAATGGAGCAAATTGGGGATAATGATAATGATGTTGAAGTTTAAGAGTTATTCCACCAAACTCAAGAAGGCCAAAATCAACAAGCTGAGAAAGATGAAGTAAAAAAAGCACTCACGTCCGGTATTTTTAAAGTTCACTTTACAAAAAAACGAAGTTCTGAAAATACATTTGATGTAATTTGCAATTACTGTGGCCAAGTCTATAAGTTCAAAATGGGAGGTGAATATGGCATATTCAAGAGGCATTTGGAGCAAAAGCATCCGGCCAAAATTGGATATTATAAGTCTCAAACTGAAATATCCAGGTACACAAATTCTAAATCTCAATCTTTATTTCAATAGTCTAATAAAAAAATAAAGAAGAATTAGCAAAAATGATTTGTGTTGAGCATTTATCATTTAATTTTGGAGAAAAAATTGGTTTTATTAATTATTGTCAAAATGCTTTAAATCCTAATGCAAAACGTATTCCTAGAAATACTTTGAAATGAAATGTTTTTCTTTATTTAAAAAGGAAAAAAAGAATTACAAGAAATTTTTTTAAATATGAGTGCACAAGTTTCTATTTGTAGTGATATTTGGAGTGATCATTGGCAAATGCATTCATATATGGGCATAACATGTCATTAGATTAGTGATGACTGGATCATGCAAAAAAGAATAATTGCATTTCATGTTTTTGATGAGAGACATACTGCTGATAATATTTATAGGATGATTAAAAATATTTTAGAAGAATATAGATTAGTTTATAAAATTTTTTTTAATTGGTTTTGATAATGCTGCTGCAAATTCTGCATCAATTAATGACCTTAAAAAAATTTGCCAACCCAATTTTAGGGGAAAATTTTTCCATATTAGGTGTGCATGTCATGTATTAAATTTGTGTATGCAAGATGGTTTAAGAACCCTAGATGAATTTATTTCTCCCATCAAAAAAGCAATTTCATTTTTATGGGGACATCCCCAAATTATGAAAGAATGGGCTAAATTTTGTAAAATAAATAATAAAAGACCAAAAAGATTTCCAAGAGATGTTTCCACTCGTTGGAATTCAATATATGAATTACTAAACGAGTCATTTGGATATAGAGATTTATTGTGCACATTTATTAGCAATAATGTGCCACAAGTTCAACTATATCCACAAAATTGAGACATTTGTACAAAACTTTTGGATATTTTAAAAGTCTTTAATGATGCTATATATACATTGAGTGGTGTTTATTATCCTACATCTCATTTATTTATGATTGAATGTCTTAATATTATTGGTGCATTGCAAGACCATGAAAATGATGTTAATTTAAAATATTGCATTTCTAAAATGAAAAAAAAAATAGTTAAATTATTTCAAAAATATTCCTCCACTTTATCTTGTTGCTTGTGTTTTTTATCGTAGATGTAAATTAGATGGTTTAAATGATTATTTGTCTCTTTATTATTCATGTTTAAATCTTGATGATGAGATTGATTTTGATATTCATGCAATAATTGTTGAAATTAGAAAATTAATTTTTGATTTGTATAGTGAATTTTGTTCTTCTAGTCAACAATTAGTTTCTCAATCTCAGCCTTCTAGTCAAGTTAAGAATGAGCCAACCTCTAGAATAAGCATGGGTGATCGTGCCTTATTACAAAGGCAAAAAATGCCTAGAGGATCCCTTGGTAATAATTCTAAATTTGATATTTATTTAACTACTATTTTCGAGTTTGGTGATAGTAGTGCAGGTAAAGAGTTTCCAGTACTTAATTGGTGGCGTCGACATACAAATACTTTTCCCACCCTTGCACTAATTGCTAAACAAATTTTAGCAGCACCAATCTCCACAGTTGCAGTTGAACAAGCTTTTAGTGCAGGGGGTAGTATATTAGATGAGACACGATCTAATATGGTTCCTGAATCATTAAAAGCTCAAACATGTTTAGATGATTGAATTAAGGTAGCCTTAAGGCAACAAGAGATCACACGTGAAGGAAATAAAGATTTATATGACATAGGAACCGATGGAACAACAATGGAATCGAGCGATTGTAGAAGTGATTAGGATAAGGGGGTTATCTAACTCTAAATAGAAGATAAGAGAACTACGTGGGCTTTGATTCCTCTAAACCTGTCGCAAGGGATTTTGCGGTCGCCTGAACGAACCTCACCGAGGTGGAAAGAATGAGGAGTCGCCACTTTAGTTTTGAGGGAAACTAAAGAAAACCATTTGTGAAGATAAATTGAAATAAAACCACTTCAAAACAGAGATTCTAAGTTCGGGGTCCGTAAACGGGTGGGGAAGGTGTTAGGCACCCCACCTCGTCCCTTAATAAGGGTAAGTAGATTTAACTTCGCATTCTTTGTAAATTAGTTAGGAGGACTTGAATGGAAATGTTAATCCTTTTGACAAAAGGAATATTTAATTTTTCACTAAATTCGGATTACCCAAATACATAAGTAAATGAGACAACCTTAATGAGTTACTGTTGTATGTTAGTTTTGTTTGAAGGGCTATTTTATTAGAATCCAATTTTTGAAATTGGATGAGAACTCTCCTCCGATTTCTTTTGAATATTTATTTAAATTTTAGATTGAGAACCGGATAAGAACTCTCCTCCGATCTCTTTTAATATTTATTTAAATTTTAGATTGAGAACCGGATAAGAACTCTCCTCCGATCTCTTTTAATATTTATTAAAATTTTAGGTTGAGAACCGGATAAGAACTCTCCTCCGATCTCCTTTAAAATATTTGTTAAAATTTTTAAGCTTGAGGATCGGATAAGAACTCTCCTCCGACCTCTTTTAAGTAGTTTGTTAAAATTTTTAAGCTTGAGAACCGGATAAGAACTCTCCTCCGATCTCTTTTAGTATATTTATTAAAATTTTAGCGTGAGGATCGGATAAGAACTCTCCTCCGACCTCTTTTAAGTAGTTTGTTAAAGTTTTAGGTGAGAATCGGATAAGAAACCCTCCTCCGATCTCTTTTAATATTATTTACTGAAATTCTGATTGAGGATCAGATAAAGACTCCTTTCCGCTCTCTTCTGTTTAAACGGTAGTCAGATAAGGGTCTTTTCGATCTCTCTAAATTTTACCTATCGAGAGGACCTAAGGCTAAGGGTTCTGACGTTCAAAGGTGTCAGGGGGCCTGAGCAAGACTTCTTTAACTTATTGGTACCTTAGGAATGGGCAGGGGATGCCAAACCGAATCCTCCGACCTTCCTATATGGTCGCCTCACCAGCATTTTTGGTAGCCGATCTATTCCATTTAGTTATCCAGGGTTTGGTTTTACTGTCTTATGACGTCTTGCCCTATGACCTATTGAGTTATTCTAGTGACTCAGCTTTACCATTTTCCAGGCTTATTATTCAGACCTTTCATTATTTCAAAAGGACTCTTAAGTTGCCGTTACCCACATCTCATCCAACTACTTATGTATCGCTTGGAACTAGATGACTTACGCTCAGAAATAATAAAGATTAACAAAGGTATCGACACGGAAATAAACTAGGGCACAACCTTTCTCTGTATCTTTCTAGCGTGATATGAACTTAAAGAAAATAACATACATAAAGAAAGAAGAATGGAAATGCGTAAAACAAGAACTAAACTTAATAAAATGGCAACATGAATACTGACCTGTAAGGAGTCGATTCTAGTGAACTAACCGAGAATCACAAAACGCAATAAGATTGCAAGTTGATAGCCAGGAGACTAAGGTTCGCCTTGGAACAAAGAGTACTTCACTAAATGCAATCGAGTCAGAATTATACCCGAGTTTAAATGAGATTGAGTATGGGCAATGGAAGTGAAAATAAAGATAACAAGGAACTGAAAAATGTGAACACTACGGGATAATGAACGAGCTGAAAATGGAGAGTTTCAGTGTTCAAAATCTTTTAAGAAAACACTTCAGGAAACTGGTTCCAAAAGTTCTTCTTATGAAAGCAGAGTAACGATCTGAATTAAATTTCAGAGTTCTTCCGCTATAGTAACTTCCTCTCTTTTTTTGTCCGTCCCTTGAACAGTTTTCATGCAGGTATTTATAGGAACCGGGTGCTCCCCATGAAGGGTCAGGATCTATTTTGAGGGAGATGGAGGGTCAGGATTTCGAAGGACATGATCTGAGGCTCAGGAATTAAAAAGGATCAGAACGGACGGCTGAGATCCCTTTCAAAACATTTGTCATTTTCTTCTTCTAATCTGACGGTTCTAAATTCTCTTATCCGGGCCGATCCGAGGGCTGGGAGTGAAGGGCGCTGATCTTGTCGTTTTCTTCTTCGATCCGAGGGCTCCGAGCTCGTCCTTACAAGTAAGATCAGCGGTGGAGATTAGGATGTACAGCGCTGTCCTAACGTACGCATGTCAGAAATGCGGGCGATTCTGGGGCGTGCGGTTGAGATTTCTCCTGCAACGCTTTAACTACCTTGGCTCTGATTATGACGATAGCGGTAGGCGCCTTATTCTCTTTGTTTTCTGCTCTCTCTTCCTTTCCGATCTTCTTAACATGATCCTTCTCCGATCTTTCATACCGGTCTCCCCTCTTCCGATCTCTATTATTCCAATATTTCCCTTAATCAGGCCCGGTCCGGTCAAAGCATTAATTCCCCTCGATTCCCGAAGCGTCCGCTTCATTTTCTGCTTAGCAATAAATACCCGATTTTCCCCTATATATACCCCTGACGGAAGAGACTTTCCTCATTCGATTTTCCTCTCTTCCTTCTTACTTTCCAGTTCTAGCTGCTCCGGCAGAAGTTCCGGCCACGATTGTGGCTTTTGATCCTTTTCCGATGGACCTCTTTATTCCCCGACTGAAAATTTACGATCCCGGTGATCGAGGAATTATGATGACCTTATCTGATGATGGTGAGAGAACTAGACTAACTAACCGATCCGGGTCGAGGACTTTGATCGTGCCGATCTCGAGATGTTCGATGAGTATAACCGGCGAACCGATTTTGGCCGAGAAAACTGCTAATGTTCCGTCGACCCTTGGCAGTTGCCCTTCCAAGTTTATTCGGCTTCTCACCGCGTTGGGTGTTCCGACAGCGACTTTCCTCCACACTGGGTGTTCTGACAGCGGCTCGGTTCCGAGCGGTAATACCGGTGATGATCTCTCTCATTCTCAAGAGAGTCCTTGTCACCGCCATCTAAGCTGCACCTCTATCCGATGTCGTCGGCCGGTCTTCTGGTCGAACACATCCTTTGGATCAGTCACAGCCTGGGCTTTGACATAGGCCCTTTAGATGGGATGTTCCGCTGATCGCTAGAGATCGACTTTTTGATGTAGTCAGGTCCTTAAATGTAATCCGATCTCTTGAGATCGCCCAAATGATGTAATCTGACTTTTGGAAATGTAATCCGATCTCTTGGGATCGCCAAATGATGTAATCTGGCTTTTAGAAATAAAATTTTATTTTGACAGTTATCATTTTATTATTGTTACTTCCGATCTCTGAAGTGTTTGTCCGATCTGGTTCCCGAGGATGAAGGGGAGGAGAGTGAGGAGGAGGCTGAGGGTGAGAGGGGAGACGGACAAAATGTAGATCAGGCTGGGGGTGATCCTCCAGCTGAATAATTTGTACAAATTCTTGAAATGAAATGAAATGGAATGCCTCTTTTGTTCGATGAATGGTTGTGATCGGAAAATTTCTAAATTATTTAAACACTTGATTGTCTGAGTATGTTGAAATAACTGAAAGTAATTATTAACCTAAGTGTGAGAGATCGAAAAACACAATGAGCATGAGATTGGTAGGGAATCAACGCTAAACGGGACTTGATTAAAATTAGAAATTTGGCTTGAACATTTAAAATCGGGATCATCATTAAATCGGAACGGAACCTTTGATTATTCTTAGACTTTTGAAAGGGAGATCGGCAACAAAAATGGTAACAAAGATCTAGTGTCAGTTCAATTTCGTTTGTCAACAGAGATCAGGAATATACTTGACTGGTCAGGAGATTCGACAATGGGTTTGAGAGATCGGTGAGTGATTTAATAGACCGGTAAGGCTTTGATTGATGTGAGGACTTAGTATTGATTCAATTCCTTGTGAGGAGAGATCAGAAATGTGGTTATCTAGCAAAGAGAGATCGGAAATGTGGTTAGCTGTCAAAGGGAGACTTAGTACTGGGGATCGGTTTCAAAGTTTAATTCTGGGGATCGGCCAAAATATGGTGTCGACAGCTGCCCCTCTTTACATAATTTCTATTAAAGGGAAAAATTTTCCCGTGTAGGAATTATGTAAAGATTCAGACCCATATTTTGGACGATTAGGTGTTCGAAGTTAGGGAACTAAAGCATACCTAAGTTAGTGACCTAGAGATCGGCAACATAAGTTAAATTAAAATCAACTTGGATCAAGGAACCAGAGGTTGATAACAGGAAATGAAATTAAAATCAACTTAGATCAAGGAACCAGAGGTTGATAACAGGAAATGTAAATTACAGGAAATTAAAATCAACTTAGATCAAGGAACCAGAGGTTGATAACAGGAAATTTAAATTGCAGAAAATTAAAATCAACTTAGATCAAGGAACCAGAGGTTGATAACAGGAAATGTAAATTGCAGGAAATTAAATTCAACTTAGATCAAGGAACCAGAGGTTGATAACAGGAAATGTAAATTGCAGGAAATTAAAATCAACTTAGATCAAGGAACCAGAGATTGATAACAGGAAATGTAAATTGCAAGAAATTAAAATCAACTTAGATCAAGGAACCAGAGGTTGATAACAGGAAATTTAAATTGCAGGAAATTAAAATCAACTTAGATCAAGGAACCAGAGGTTGATAACAGGAAATTTAAATTGCAGGAAATTAAAATCAACTTAGATCAAGGAACCAGAGGTTGATAACAGGAAATTTAAATTGCAGGAAATTAAAATCAACTTAGATCAAGGAACCAGAGGTTGATAACAGAAAATGTAAATGCAGAAAATTAAAATCAACTTAGATCAAGGAACCAGAGGTTGATAACAGGAAATTTAAATTGCAGGAAATTAAAATCAACTTAGATCAAGGAACCAGAGGTTGATAACAGGAAATGTAAATTGCAGGAAATTAAAATCAACTTAGATCAAGGAACCAGAGGTTGATAACAGGAAATTTAAATTGCAGAAAATTAAAATCAACTTAGATCAAGGAACCAGAGGTTGATAACAGGAAATGTAAATGCAGGAAATTAAAATCAACTTAGATCAAGGAACCAGAGGTTGATAACAGGAAATGTAAATGCAGGAAATTAAAATCAACTTAGATCAAGGAACCAGAGGTTGATAACAGGAAATGTAAATTGCAGGAAATTAAAATCAACTTAGATCAAGGAACCAGAGGTTGATAACAGGAAATGTAAATAGCAGGAAATTAAAATCAACTTAGATCAAGGAACCAGAGGTTGATAATAGGAAATGTAAATTGCAGGAAATTAAAATCAACTTAGATCAAGGAACCAGAGGTTGATAACAGGAAATTTAAATTGTAGGAAATTAAAATCAACTTAGATCAAAGAACCAGAGGTTGATAATAGGAAATGTAAATTGCAGGAAATTAAAATAAACTTAGATCAAGGAACCAGAGGTTGATAACAGGAAATTTAAATTGCACTTACAAAGCAAGCCTAATCCGGACACAAGAAGTTCTTCCCCAATGAAGTGTACTTAACAGAATCCCGAAGGCCAATGATGAATGGAGGACGAGTTGAAAGACTTGACCTATGGCCTCATTTCTTCAAATGCCCCATTTCTGTTTTTTGACTTTCTCCCGAAAAGCGCCCTTGCGGGTTTTCACTTTCCGTCCATTTGACTAGAAGCGCCCTTCCAGGTTTTCACCTCCAGTTTTTTTTTTTTTTTTTTTTCGATAACTCACTTTTTCAGGATGCCCTTTCGGGTTTTCATCCTTCACTCATTTTGCAGAAGGCACCCTCTCGGGTTTTCACCCTCTTTCACACATTTTGCTAGGAGCGCCCTTTCGGGTTTTCACTCCTGCATTTTTTTTTTTTTTCAAGTCCCAACTTCCCATATCTATAGGTTGTGTGTTCACTGCTTAGTCATTCCCTATAATTCTCAATGCAATGTATATAAAGTTACCTGTGTTTAAATTCTTAACTCATAATAAAGCATTAACAAGTTAACAGCGCATGTTCCAAGGTAAATGGGCTAATGGAATATGAGAAAAATATGGTTTTTAATAACAAAGATTAAGAATATGAATTTGGAAGAAAGAGAAATCTCACGAATTCCTTTATTAACTTTTCTAGACCCTTTACGGCCCCAAATACTAATAGTCTGAGAAGAATCCTTGTGCCATGGTCACTTGCTACCTTTTGACTCCATTTTACATTCTCAATAAGGCTTCATGTTGCTAGGCGCATCCTTTGAGGTTTTCAATCCCGATAACTCACTTTTTCAGGATGCTCTCTCTAGTTTTCATCCTTCACTCATTTTGCAGAAGGCGCCCTCTCGGGTTTTTACCCTCTTTCCCTCATTTTACTAGGAGCGCCCTTACAGATTTTCACCCCTATGAATTTTTTTTTTTATTTTTTTATTTTTTTTTATTTTAGGTTCAAGTCCCACATTTTGTAGTATTTTCCTTCGATATAAGATCTCTTGGTTGGAGCTCCCGAGATTGTTCATTCTTACTTAAGCGCCCTGGTCTTTCTTCTTTGGTATAACCGTCCATGGTAGATTTCGAATCTTGTTTTGAACTATTCGATTTCATCTAGCTTTGTTCTCCATTAAGATTCACAGAGAAGGAATTTCCATCTTTATTGGCAAAACTGCTTCCATGCCATATACTAACGAATATGGAGTTGCCCTAATAAGTCATCTTTTCGATCATTCATTTGAGATTCTTGTTTACAGTTTCCATGGCTTTGTTCATTTGGGGCCGATAAGGTGATGAATTAAGATGAATCACCCCGAAGGCTTCCAATGACATCGATGCCCCGCATTGCAATCGATCATGGGACGTTTTTCCAGCCAGCATATGTACAACACTTGTGACATTTTCAAACATATTCAATACAGTTTCTCCTTCCAAAGTAATCTAATAGTATCTCCGTCGTAAGATTTTCTTAGCCATCATGTGTTCGTTAGCTTACGTGGCATAGTTCCCCTTCATCAGAATCACTAGTATTCAGGGCAATTATTGGTCCTTCAAAGTTAACTTCATGAATATCATAGTTGATTGAATCATTATGTATTGGTTGATTATTATTCTTGAAGAAAATGGAAATGGGGCGGTTACAAGAGGAGAATTAAGTGGTTTTATTAAGCAAAGAAAAGGCTAAACAAAAGAAGTAATCGGATATGAAAATTTGGAAAAATGCGCTATTAACTTACTAATACTTAATCATGAGAGAAGGTCCATTCACAATCCACTTGACACCATGGACAAAGTGGTCAAGTGTTGGTAACCAAATATTCATTACTCAGAGAAAAGTATAAGGATATCCTTTGCCCCCCCAAGTATCAAGCTCTTGATTTCCTTTTATTTGCACAATCAGCATTTCTGGTTCCAACGCATCCCCTATGCATTCTATTATGTGCACATTGCCTCTTTTACCAGTTTCGTGGTTAGGCAATGGATTAATTTCAACATTAGGAATTGCACTTTCACTTTCCATGTCCAACCACCCATTTCTGATAAGGGACTGTACCTTACCTTTGAAAGCTCCACAATTGTATGTTGAGTGACCAATTGCCCCCCCTATAGTATTCACAATGAGCATTTGGATCACACCTCATTGGATATAGGGATTGTAAAAGGTCGAGTGGTATGGGGGCTATCTGGTTTATGCTCAAAAGGTAACAATAAATCTCGCTTAAGGGCGTAGGCAGTGGTGGGTCGGGATTGGGGAGTGGGTGATTTAGATGAACTAATTTGTTTGAGTCTGCAGACGTGAAGTGTAAGCAATTGGTTGGGACAAGAAGAAATTGTGGTGGAAAATTGGCTACCATTAGGCTTTTGGAAGGAAATCGAGAACGGAAGGTGTTTTGTGGGGGAGCATGGTTGATAGGTTTGTGTCGATACCATATTTTGGTCGATCCCCAAAATTAATAAAACTTCGAAACCGATCCCCAGTACTAAGTCTCCCTGTGACAGCTAATCACATTTCCGATCCCTCTTTGATAGACAGTCACATTTCTGATCTCTCCTCACAAAGAATTGAATCAATGCTAAGTCCTCACATCAGTCAAAGCCTTACCAGTCTATTAAATCGCTCACCGATCTCTCAAACCCATTGTCGAATCTCCGGACTAGTCAAGTATATTCCTGATCTCTGCTGACAAACGAAATGAACTGACACTAGATCTTTTCTTACCAGTTTTATTGCCGATCTCCCTTTCAAAAGTTTAAGAGCTAAGGTTTTAGTCCGGTTTAATGAGGATTACGATCTTAAGTGTTCAAGTCAAATTTACAATTTTAATCAAGTCCCGTTCAGCATTTCTTCCCTACCGATCTCATGCTTATTGTGCTTTCCGATCTCTTACGCTTAGATTAATAATTGCATTTAGTTCTTGTTTTGCTATGCTTAGACAATCAAATACTTAGGCAATTCAGAGATTTTCCAATCACATCCAATCATTGAACAAAGAGCGATTTCATTTCATACCAACATTTGTACAAGTCATTCGGCTGGGGGATCACCGCAATGACTCCTTGCGACAGCTTGGCGACTCCACTGGTCGCCTGAACGAACTCTCACCGAAGTGGGAAAGAGTGAGGAGTCGCCACTTTAATTTTGAGGGAAATTAAAGAAAACCGTTTATGAAGATAAATTGAAATGAAACCACTTCAAGGCAGAGATTCTAGGTTTGGGGTCCGTAAACGGATGGGGAAGGTGTTAGGCACCCCACCTCGTCCCTTAATAAGGGCAAGTAGATTTAACTTCACATTTTTCATAAATTAGTTAGGAGGGCTCGGATGGAGATGTTAATCCTTTTGTCAAAAGGAAATTTTAATTTTTCACTAAATTCGGATCACCCAGATACATAAGTAAATGAGACAACCTTAGTGAGTTACTGTTGTATGTTAATTTTATTTGAAAGGAATATTTTATTAAAATTTAATTTAAGAATTGGATAAGAACTCTTCTCCGAATTCTTTAATATTTATTAAAATTTTGAGTTGAGACCGGATAAGAACTCTCCTCCGATCTCTATTTAATATTTATTAAAATTTTGAGTTGAGACCGGATAAGAACTCTCTTCCGATCTCTATTAAATATTTATTAAAATTTTGAGTTGAGACCGGATAAGAACTCTCCTCCGATACTCGTTAGATTAAAATTGAATTGAGACAGGATAAGAACTATCCTCCGATCTCTATTAAGTATTTATTAAAATTTTGAATTGAGACCGGATAAGAACTCTCCTCCGATCTCTTCGAAATTTGATCACAGCTATATATCTTAAGAGCCTAAGTTTAAGAGTTCTAGTATTTAAAGATGCCAAGGGTCGTAATAAGGCTTCCTTTAACTTATTGGTACTTTGTGACTAATTAAGGGATGCCGACTGAATTTTACCGACCTCCCATGTGGTCGCTTACCAAGATTCCTCTGCTCCATTTTACTCATCCGAGATTTAATCTTTATTCCGTCTTATGGTGTTATGCCTACCTATCTTCTACGTCGACCTAGTGATTCAATTTAGCTATTTCCGACGTGTTATTTAGACCCTCTTTTTCAAAGAGACCCTAAAATACTGATTACCTATTTTTATCCTAACCACTTATATATTATTCAGACTAGATGACTTATGCTCCAAAATAATAAAGATCAACAAAAATATGATTTGGCCGACGAGAAGCCAATCAAGCACGACCTGCCTTTGCATTTTCAAGTGTGATATGACCTTAAAGAAAATAACATGCATGAAAAAGAAAAAAGGAAATACGCAAAACAAGAACTAAATAAAATGGCAATATGAACACTGACCTGTAAGAAGTCGGATTTAGTGAGCTAACTACAGAATCACAGAACGTAATAAAATCGCAAGATGGTAGCCAGGAGACTAAGGTCCGCCTTGGAACAAAGAGTACTTCACTAAATGCAATCAAGTCAGAATTATACCCGAGTTTAAATGAGATTGAACATGGACGACGGAAATAAAAATAAATATAACCGAGAATCAAAAATGGGAATGCTACTGGATAATGAACGAGCTGAAAATGAAAAGTTTCAGTGTTCAAAATCTTTTAAGAAAACACTTCAGGAAACTGGTTCCAAAAGCTCTTCTTATGAAAGCAGAGTAATACTTTGAATTAAATTTCAGAGTTCTTCCACTATAGTAACAACCTTCTTTCTTTTTTTCCGTCCCCTTTGAACAGTTTTCATGCAGGTATTTATAGGAACCGGGTGCTCCCCATTAAGGGTCAGGATCTATTTTGAGGGAGATGGAGGGTCAGGATTTCGAAGGACATGATCTGAGGCTCAGGAATTAAAGAGGATCAGAACGGACGGCTGAGATCCTCTTTAGAAAATTTGTCATTTTCTTCTTCTAATCTGACGGTCCCAAATTCTCTTGTCCGGGGGGATCCGAGGGCTAGGAGTGAAAGGCACTGGTTTTGTCGTCTTCTTCTTTGATCCAAGGGCTCTGAGCTCGTCCTTACAAGTTGGATCAACGGTGGAGATTAGGATGTACAGCGCATGTCAGAAATGTGGGCGATTCTGGGGCGTGCGGTTGAGATTTTACCTGGCAATGCTTTAACTACCTCGCTCGATTTTGGTGACTAAGAGCGCCCTTTCGTTTTCTGTTCTCTCTTCCTTTCCGATCTTCTTAACATGGTCCTTCTCCGATCTTTCATGCCGATCTTCTCTCTTCCGATCTCTATTATTCCAATACTTCCCTTAACCAGGCCCGGTCCGGTCAAAGCATTAATTCCCCTCAATTCCCGAAGTGTCCGCTTCGTTTTTTGCTCAGCAATAAATGCTTGATTTCCCCCTATATATACTCCCTGACCCAAAACTTTCTCCATCTGATTTTCCTCTTTTCTTCTTTACTTTCCTATTCTAGTTATTCCGGCAGTCGTTTCGGCCGTTGTTCTGGCAGGATTGTGGTTTTTGATCTTTTTCGATGGACCTTTTTATTCCCCGACTGAAAACTCATGACCCTGGTGATCGAACAATCGTGATGACCTTATCTGATGATGGTGAGAGAACTAAATCAATTAATCGATCTGGATTGCGAACCTCGATTGTATCGATCTCGAGTCGTTCAACTGGCATAATCGGCGAACCGATTTTGACCGAGCAAATTGTTGATGTTCTGCCGACCCTTGACGGTTGCTCTTCCAAGTTTATTTGACTTCTCACCACATTGGGTGTTCCGACAGCGGCTTCCCTCCACATTGGGTGTTCCGACAGCGCCTCGGTTCTGGTCGGTGACACCCCTTTGGATCAGTCACAATGTTGACTATTGACACAGGCCTCTTTAGATAGGATGTTCCGCTGATCTTTTAGAGATCATCCTTTTGATGTAATCAGATCTCTAATGTATTCCGATCTTTAGATCGCCCAAATTATGTAATCTGACTTTTGGAATTGTATTCCGATCTCTTGAGATCGCCCAAGTGATGTAATCCGATCTTTTGGAAATAAAGATTTTATTTTGTCAATTATTATCTTATTAATTATTTTCCGAGCTCTAATATGATTATCCGATCTGATTCTTTACCTGAATGACACTTATCCGATCCGTAATTCGAAACACCTGGATCTGCCGCTCTATAATTAACCGATCTCTTTATGGAATCTTGGGAATATGCGTGAGACGTGTCAGAACAGCTGGCGAGTCCCGCTAACCGATGCAGTGCCTGGAACATCGTGAGCATTAAATGCTTGGACGAGTATAAATAGGGGGCGGGGTTAGCCAGTTGCTCTCTTATTCCATTTTCAGTTTCTCGTGAACAAACCCAAAATCCTCTCGTTTTCTCAAGTTCTTCCGACGCCGATCAGATTCCGGTAAGGGCTTTGATCTTTCTATTAGTTTAAATTCTTTATTTCTTTTGAAAATGAACGACGCCGAGGGTCAGAGAGCGACGAGCCCTCCTTCCATTCAGTTCTCGTGGTCGTCTGATGAAGAAGAGGTGGTCGGGCCAGCGCCGCGACGAGAACCTCCTAGGGTCTCGTTCGGCTCGGGCGAAATGCACCATCGAGGCTTATACCTTCTTCAGGGAGGGAGAATCTTCCTATGGACGAGCTGCCATCGATCTTGCAAGAATCCGATCTGCAATCGTTTAGCCAGGAGTACAATATTCGTCCTGATTGGTACGAACTTATCCGGTGTCACGGCGATCACCGAGCCGATCACTTCTTTGAAGAGAATGACATGGTTATGGTATACAAGGAACAGTTAAAGGCCGGTCTTCGGTTCCCTCTGGATGACTTCTTCAAGGAGGTCCTAAAATATCACCGAGTGTGCATTGCTCAAGTTCACCCTAGCTCGTGGCAGATCTTAGTAGCCTTCCGAGGCCTGTGACGAGCTAAGGGAATCAGTCCCACGGCTAAGGTGTTCGCCGAACTGCACAGGCTAACTCGCCGAAAGGACGATGAGCACTGGTTTTTTCAAGCGAAGCCTCATTGTGGGCTCTTTACCGATCTGCCCTCCTCCCTTAAGAATTGGAAGAACCGCTTCTTCATTCTGAGGAGCAAAAATCCGACTTGCTTTGAGGACTTTCCCCGTAGCTGGTGGCACCAGGGGCCCTTGATTCCGATGCATATTACCCTGAACAAGGAGGAAAGCCTAATAGTGATGGAACTGAAGAATCAGGCGGCCACTCAGAAGTTCTCCTGTTTAGATGCGGTGGCTAGAAATTTGCACCATTGGACCATACAGCTGATCACCGGCCAAGATCGCGAACTTCCGCTCTCTGACCTCGGCATTGGTATTTTCTACATCTCAGATCTCAGGACCTTAGCGATCTCACTGACCTCTTCTTCGTGCAGGTATGGCGGGTGGTGAGGGTTCCAGGAAGCGGAAGAAAGAAAGAGAGATTTCCCGGAAGGTGAAAGAGATGAAGCGTTCGGAACTGCTTCAAACACCCGGTCATGAACCTGGGGAGACACAAGGAGGCCAGCCCCAACCTTCGGGACCGCCGATCGCAGAAGCTGTCCGATCTCCTCCTCGACAAGAAGAGCCGCCTCGACCTCCTCCAGTTGCTCCAAGCACAGAAGGGGGTCCTTCTCGACCTTCTGCGAGGCCCCCTTCTCGTGGCGCTCAAGTGCTGATCGCTTCCCTGAAGAATAACCGGACTGTTCGGGAGAACCCCGGTTTTGCCAAAGTCTTGGGGTCTTCTATCTGCCTTCGGGAGGATCGGGACAGACTGTCTCCGGACAATCTTGACGACATCCTGACCCGATCCATGAGTTTGAATGTAGAGTGCACCGTGAACCAAAGACGTGAGTGCAGGAAAAGGCTCACCGCTGGGTAAGGAGGTCGAGAAGAAGAGTCAAGAAGTGGCATCCCTCGATCCCAACTCTCATCGCTCGTGATTACATATCTCAAATTGAGGCGTATGAAGTACTATGAGGATAAGTGGCGAGCAGACTCATGTTACGGTGAAAGGGATCGTGCTCTTGGAAGTCCAGCGCTCGGGCCAACGAAGGCTGCTCAGTCGCTCACCTTCTTGAGGAGCTTAAGGCAAAAGATGAAGAGATGGTGACAGAATAACGGTGCTTATGTGAACGCTCACAAGGATCTATTGGCCGATCTCCAGAAGCTTTACCCAAAGGAGGACTTCTCTTGGTTGGGCGACCTGACTCCCGGAGGCGAGGAGGAAAGCGAAGAGGAGGCCGAGGGTGAGAGAGAAAATGAGCAAAATGTAGATCAGGCTGGGGGACTTGTACAAATGTTGGTATGAAATGAAATCGCTCTTTTTTCAATGATTTGATGTGATTGGAAAATCTCTGAATTGCCTAAGTATTTGATTGTCTGAGCATAGCTATACTATAAGTAAATGCAATTATTAATCTAAGCGTAAGAGATCGGAAAGCACAATAAGCATGAGATCGGTAGGGAAGAAATCTTTGAGCAGGACTTGATTAAAATTGGAAATTTGACTTGAACACTTAAGATCGAATCCTCATTAAACCGGACCAAAACCTTAGCTCTTAAACTTTTGAAAGGAGATCGGCAATAAAGCGGTAAGAAAAGATCTAGTGTCGATTCATTTCGTTTGTCGTGAGAGATCGTGAATATACTTGATAGTCCGAGATTCGACAATGGGTTTGAGAGATCGGTGAGCGATTTAATAGTAGTAAGGCTTTGGTGATGTGAGGACTTAGCATTGATTCAATTCTTTGTGAGGAGAGATCGAAAATATGACTGTCTATCAAAGAGGATCGGAAATGTGATTAGTCATTCTGAGGAGACTTAGTCTTGAGGATCGGTTTCGAAGTTTTATTGATTTTAAGGATCGACCAAAATATGGTGTCGACAGCTGCCCCTCTTTACATAATTTTTATCAAAGGAAAAAGAATTTCCCGTGTAAAAATTATGTAAAGATTCAGACCCATATTTTGGACGATTAAGTGCTCGAAGTTAGGGAACTAAAGCATACCCAAATTAGTGACCTAGAAATCGACAACATAAGTTAAATTAAAATCAACTTGGATCAGAGGAACCAGAGGTTGATAACAGGAAATGTAAATTGCAGGAAATTAAAATCAACTTAGATCAAGGAACCAGAGGTTGATAGCAGGAAATTAAAATTGCAGGAAATTAAAATCAACTTAGATCAAGGAACCAGAGGTTGATAACAGGAAATTTAAATTGCAGGAAATTAAAATCAACTTAGATCAAGGAACCAGAGGTTGATAACAGGAAATTTAAATTGCAGGAAATTAAAATCAACTTAGATCAAGGAACCAGAGGTTGATAACAGGAAATGTAAATTGCAGGAAATTAAAATCAACTTAGATCAAGGAACCAGAGGTTGATAACAGGAAATTTAAATTGCAGGAAATTTAAATTGCTAGAAATTAAAATCGACTTAGATCAAGGAACCAGAGGTCGATAACAGGAAATGTAAATTGCAGGAAATTAAAATCAACTTAGATCAAGGAACCAGAGGTTGATAGCAGGAAATTAAAATTGCAGGAAATTAAAATCAACTTAGATCAAGGAACCAGAGGTTGATAACAGGAAATTTAAATTGCAAGAAATTAAAATCAACTTAGATCAAGGAACCAGAGGTTGATAACAGGAAATTAAAATTGGCAAGAAATTTAAATTGCTGGAAATTAAAATCGACTTAGATCAAGGAACCAGAGGTCGATAACAGGAAATGTAAATTGCAGGAAATTAAAATCAACTTAGATCAAGGAACCAGAGGTTGATAGCAGGAAATTTAAATTGCAAGAAATTAAAATCAACTTAGATCAAGGAACCAGAGGTTGATAACAGGAAATTTAAATTGGCAGAAAATTTAAATTGCTGGAAATTAAAATCGACTTAGATCAAGGAACCAGAGGTCGATAACAGGAAATGTAAATTGCAGGAAATGTAAATCAACTTAGATCAAGGAACCAGAGGTTGATAGCAGGAAATTTAAATTGCAGAAAATTAAAATCAACTTAGATCAAGGAACCAGAGGTTGATAACAGGAAATTTAAATTGCAGGAAATTAAAATCAACTTAGATCAAGGAACCAGAGGTTGATAACAGAAAATTTAAATTGCAGGAAATTAAAATCAACTTAGATCAAGGAACCAGAGGTTGATAACAGGAAATTTAAATTGCAGGAAATTAAAATCAACTTAGATCAAGGAACCAGAGGTTGATAACAGGGAATTTAAATTGCAGGAAATTAAAATCAACTTAGATCAAGGAACCAGAGGTTGATAACAGGAAATTAAAATTGGCAGGAAATTTAAATTGCTGGAAATTAAAATCGACTTAGATCAAGGAACCAGAGGTCGATAACAGGAAATGTAAATTGCAGGAAATTAAAATCAACTTAGATCAAGGAACCAGAGGTTGATAGCAGGAAATTTAAATTGCAGGAAATTTAAATCAACTTAGATCAAGGAATCAGAGGTTGATAACAGGAAATTTAAATTGCAGGAAATTAAAATCAACTTAGATCAAGGAACCAGAGGTTGATAGCAGGAAATTAAAATTGGCAGGAAATTAAAATTGGCAGGAAATTTAAATTGCTGGAAATTAAAATCGACTTAGATCAAGGAACCAGAGGTCGATAACAGGAAATGTAAATTGCAGGAAATTAAAATCAACTTAGATCAAGGAACCAGAAGTTGATAACAGGAAATTTAAATTGCACTTACAAAGCAAGCCTAATCCGGACACAAGAAGTTCTTCCCCAATGAAGTGTACTTAACAGAAACCCGAAGGCTGATGATGAATGGAGGACGAGTTGCAAGACTTGACCTATGGCCTTATTTCTTCAAATGCCCCATTTCTATTTTTTTTTTTTTTTTTTGACTTTCTCCCGAAAAGCACCCTTGCGGGTTTTCACTTCCCCTTCGTCTATATGACTAGAAGCGCCCTTCCAGGTTTTCACCTCTAGTTTTTTTTTTTTTTTTGAATAACTCACTTTTTCAGGATGCCCTTTCGGGTTTTCATCCTTCACTCATTTTGCAGAAGGCGGCCTCTCGGGTTTTCACCCTCTTTCACACATTTTGCTAGGAGTGCCCTTTCGGGTTTTCACTCCTTTTTCTTTTTTTTTTTTTAGGATGCCCTTTCGGGTTTTCATCCCTATTTTCCTTTTGTGTACCCTTTTCCTGGTCATTCCCTGCAAATCTCATAGTAAAGTATGTGAGGTTATCAATTGTTAAATCCTAATTTTATGGCAAAAATTTTAACTGATTAATAGCGCATTAAATAACGAGATTGCAGAAGGATAATGTTAAAGAATAAATATAAGGGAAAGATAGAAGCATAGGGAATGAAGTATGACTTTATTACGGTTTTAATAAAAACAAAGATAGAGTTTCAAAGAAGAAGGGTACAAGGATAGATCTCACATATTCCTTGTGGTTGGCTTTGAAATCCCTTAACCGCCATTATTTCAAGTTCTCTGAAGCCTCATGCCCTGACAGTTTCCTCTTCATCCTGGTTTCATGCCCCTATTCCCTTTTTGTTCTTGGGATGCCCTTGCGGGTTTTCACCCCTAGATTTTTTTTTTTTTCAGGCTCGCTTTTTCAAGATGCCCTTTCGAGTTTTCATCCTTCAATGGTTTTACAGAAACCGCCCCTTTCGGGGTTTTCGCCTTCTTTCGCACATTTTGCTAGGAGCGCCCTTTCGGGTTTTCACTCCTACTTCTTTTTTTTTTTTTTTTTTTTAGGCATAGTATCTCTTGACGGTGTCAGCATTCACAGGTCTCGGAAACTCTTCACCGTCCATGTCGGTCAAGATCAATGCTCCTCCAGAAAATGCCTTTTTAACCACATAGGGTCCCTCGTAGGTTGGCGACCATTTGCCCCGGGGATCGTTTTGATTTGGCAGCACTTTCTTTAGAACTAGGTCCCCGGGTTGGAATTCGCGTGGGTGAACGCTTTTGTCAAATGCTCTAGCCATTCTCATCTGGTATAACTGTCCATGACATGCTACTGTTAACCTTTTCTCATCCAGCAAGTTTAACTGATCCAACCTTGACTGGATCCATTCCGACTCATCAATCCCTGATTCCTTCAGAATCCTTAGGGAAGGAATTTCAACTTCAATAGGTGATACTGCTTCCATCCCGTAAACCAGTGAGTATGGAGTTGCCCCCGTTGCGATTCTTACAGAAGTCCGGTATGCGTGAAGAGCGTAGGGAAGCATATCATGCCAATCCCTATATGTGACTGTCATTTTCCGGATTATCCTCTTGAGATTTTTGTTCGCAGCTTCCACTGCTCCATTCATCTGAGGACGGTATGGGGAGGAATTGAGATGTCGGATTTTGTATTGATCACACAATTTTTGAATATTTGGACCATTGAGATTTGTGGCGTTGTCAGTGACGATTTTATTGGGGAGACCATGCCGGCAGATGATATTGCTTCTGAGAAATTTGAGAAACGTATTCTGTGTGATGTGCGCATAGGATGTCGCCTCGACCCACTTGGAGAAATAGTCGATGGCTACAAGGATGAATCTGTGCCCATTTGATGCCTTGGGATTGATGGGACCAATCACATCGATGCCCCACATTGCGAAAGGCCATGGTGAGACGAGGTTGAACAACTTGTGAGGTGGCACATTTATCGGATCGGCATAGATCTGACATTTATGGCACTTCCGAAAATACCCGATGCAATCCTTTTCCATTGTGGTCCAAAAATACCCCCGTCGCATGATTTGCTTAGCCATCATGTGCCCATTGGCATGGGTTGCACAATTTCCCTCATGAGTCTCAAAAAGGATCTTCTTCGCTTCTTTTGCATCCACACATCTCAACAATTCGCCGTTGGAGCTTCTCTTGTATAGGGTTTCTCCACTGGGGAAGTATCCCAATGCTAATCTTCGGATCATTCTTCTTTCGTTTCTGCTGGCCCCTGGAGGGAATTCTCTGGTTCTGATGTAGACCAGGATGTCATGATACCAAGGTTTACCGTCGGGTTCTTCCTCAATCATGAAGCAATACGCTGGCTCACTTCTTGCTTTAATCTTCAACATCTGAATCATCTGACCCTCTTCGATTTGAGCCATAACAGCTAGAGTAGCTAAAGCATCAGCAAATTGATTCTTGTCTCTACTAAGGTGAGTGAAAGAGATTTCTTCGAATTTCTTAATCAGCTCCAGTAAGTACTTCTGATATGGGATTAGTTTAGGATCCTTAGTTTGCCATTCCCCTTTGACTTGATAAATAATCAGGGCTGAGTCTCCATATACTTCCAACTTCCTGATTTTCATTTCGATGGCAGCTTGTAGACCCATCACACAAGCTTCGTATTCCGCGACGTTGTTGGTGCAGTCAAATCTCAACTTGACAGCTATCGGAAAATGTTTTCCATCCGGGGATATCAACACAGCTCCAATTCCATTACCGGACAAATTGACAGCTCCGTCGAAATACATTTCCCATACATCGGCTGACCCTCCTTTTGCGTAGTCTACTTCATTGATGTGCTCATCAGGGAACTCAAAATCCAGAGCTTCATAATCCTGGATAGGATTTTCTGCTAGGAGGTCAGCGATCACACTACCTTTCACCGCTTTCCGGGTCATATAGACTATGTCATATTGGGAGAGTATGACCTGCCATTTAGCTATCCTTCCTGGCACGAATGGGCTTTCAAATACATATTTGATAGGATCCATCCTGGAGATGAGCCAGGTCTTGTGATTCAACATGTAGTGTTTGAGGTGGTTTGCTGTCCAGGCTAACGCGCAGCAAATCTTTTCTAAGAAAGAGTACCTTGATTCACAATCATTGAACTTTTTGCTCAGGTAATAAATAGCCCTTTCCTTTCGGCCAGTATCGTCATGTTGTCCCAAAACACATCCCATCGAGTTCTGTTGGACTGCCATATACAGATCGAGGCCTCCCGCCACGTGGAACCAACAGTGGGTTTGTGAGATCGCTTGATTGTCTCAAAAGCCTCTTGACAAACTGAATCCCATTGGGTGGTGTTGTTCTTTCGGAGCAGCTTAAAAATAGGCTCGGCTTTAGCGGTGAGATTGGAAATAAACCTTGATATGTAGTTCAATTTTTCCCAGGAAACTACGCACCTCCCTTTCTGTTCTTCGGGATGGCATCTCTCGAACAGCTCGAACCTTGTCTGGATCTACTTCTATTCCCTTTTCGCTCACTATGAATCCCAACAATTTCCCTGACCTAGCTCCGAATATGCATTTGGCAGGGTTTAGTTTCAAATGATATTTCCTGAGTCTCTCAAATACTTTCCTCAGCACCTGCACATGACTTTCTTCTCCTCGGGATTTGATGATCATATCATCCACGTACACCTCCACTTTTTTATGCATCATATCGTGGAATAATGTGACCATAGAGCGTTGATAAGTGGCACCAGCATTCTTCAGCCCGAAGGGCATGACCCGATAGCAAAATACTCCCCATTGAGTGATAAAAGCGGTTTTCTCTTTGTCTTCCTCATCCATTGGGATTTGATTGTACCCAGATGCCCCATCAATGCATGAGCACCTGCCCAATCCCGCAGCATTGTCTACTAACACATCAATGTGTGGGAGAGGGAAATCATCTTTTAGACTTGCTTTATTAAGATCCCTGTAATCAACACACACTCTAACTTTCCCGTTCTTCTTCATTACCGGGACAACGTTAGCTATCCATTGGGGATATTTGACTACTTCTATGAACCCAGCGTCGTACTGTTTCTTGACCTCATCCCTAACCTTGAGCAGTGTGTCAGGATTCATTCTTCTTAGCTTCTGCTTTACCGGGATTGTCCTTGGAATTAGGGGAATTTTGTGCGCTACTATCTAAGGGTCCAAACCAACCATATCATCATAGCTCCAGGAAAATATGTCCAGGAATTCTCTGAGCAAACTGATAATATCTCCCAATTCCTCACTTTCCACAACCTTAAGTTCCCTCTTTACTTCTTCCGTGCCTAAGTTTATGGTGCGTGTTTCATCTCCACAAGGCACGAGGGAAGGTTCATCGTTTTCATTGCTTTCCTCTGTGAGCTCCACCTCAGAATCACTTGAAGTAATGGCAGTTATGGGGATTTCAAAATTAACCAGAGGAATCTCTGAGTCTATTGGATTATTAGGTGTTAGATGAAAGGTCCTGGATGAACGAAAATAGAATATATTATAAAGATGGAATTCAAATGAAGAGCATAAAAAGGATTTGGAAATAAATGCGCTATTAATTCATTAAAAATTTATGTCATAAGAAAAGGGTCCATTTACAACGTTACACTTGCCACCATGGACAAAATGATCAAGTGTAGATAACCAAAGGTACTTTACTCGAAATTGAGTACAGGGATGTCCTCTGCCGTCCAGTTGTCCAGTTCTTGCCCCTCAGCTATTGGAGAGACCAGAGCCTCATACAGGGAATCCAGGTGAATGACATCAACGGATGGTTGATCAGGTGATTCTTCCACATCTGCCGGATTTTCAATGACTGGTTTAGTGAATACATCCGTGATTCTCGGGACTACTTTCATTCTCCATATTTTTTGGTCGAATCTCTGATCCCGAAGTCTGTTTCTCATCCAGAATCGCCCATCCATGAGAGCATCTTCCTCATAACCCAATCCGCAACGGCCTATCTTCTGGATAGCCGGTATAGGTTCCACGATCCCTTGCAAGGCAGTGCCTAGGCCTTTGCCCTCTGGATACCCATTCCTTGACATTACTTTGGCCACCATAGCCATAGCCCCCTCCTTCCTGGTGTCTTGTAATTCGAGGGCCTGGAAAGAACTTTCCAACGACTCTTCAGCAGCTTCCACATAGGGAAGTGATTGTGGCTTGGTGACTAGCAAGGCCTCCTCTCCTTTCACTGTGATGATTTTGCCGTCCATAATATATTTGATCTTTTGGTGCAAAGTTGAAGGGACAACATTTGTTGAATGAATCCAAGGTCTTCCCAATAGCATTGTATATGCGGGCTCAATGTTCATCACCTGAAACGTGACGTTGAAAGTACATGCACCGACTTGGATTGGCAGGTCAATGTCTCCCAGCACTTCTCTCCTTGTACCGTTGAAGGCTCTCACCACCATAGCACTCTGACGTATATTAGATTGGTCAACTGGCAGCCTGGCCAAGGTGGTATTAGGCAGTACATTGAGCGCTGATCCATTGTCAATAAGGACCTTGGCCACTATACAACCTTTGCATTTCACCGTCACATGCAGAGCTTTAGTGTGCGTTAAGCCAGCAAGGTCTATCTCTTCTTCTGAGAAAGTGACAAAACTGGATGCCTGGATTTGTCCCACTATCTTTTCAAACTGCCCCGGTGTGATGTCGGGGCTCACAAAGGCCTGATCCAGAATTTTCTGCAGGGCTTGACGGTGTACCTCTGAGCTCAAGATCAGTGACAGCAGTGAAATCCGTGCAGGCGTTTTCCTCAACTGTTCCACCACATCATACTCACTTTATTTCATTATTTGGAGCAGCAGCTCCTCCTCTTCTTTATGTCCAGTAGGTTCTACTTCCTCTGTCTTTTCAACCTCCTCTTCGGTGTTCTTCAGTGACTCTCCCATCTTTACTTTCCTTTTCTCTTTTCTTTCTCTTCGTTCCCGTAACACCTCCCACTTCGAGTTATGAACTCAACCTCTTGCTCAAGGGAGGAGGGTTTTGTGGCAGCGACGGGTTGGGGATCAACCTGGGGAGTAGCACTGGTGGTAGGTCCGGCATAAGTCATTCTAAAATGCTCATGAGGAGTAAAATATGGTTTTGGTGGTGCTGGAGGTGAGGCAAGATTAGGAGCTGATGTACTGCTTGACGCTCCTTGAGTGAAGACTTGGAAATTGTAGTTCCAAGGTATGGCGTGGGTGTTGGTAACAGGGAGCTGAGATGGGGCTCGGATAACCGTTACTGGCGGTGAGGTTACTGGGGGTGAGAAAGTAATTCTGGGTTTAGAGGTAGAAGCATTCTGACTATATCTGGTCGTGTTCACTCCCCCTTCTGTCTTTGACTTTGTCAGGCATCTCAGAATTTTAAGGGATAACAAGTTCTGAACCTCGTGCTTGAATACCTCACAACCCCGCAGCTCATGATCAGCTGCCCCTTCATGATAAGGACATCCCGTATTCTTTATCGACCCTGATATCTGAGGGCAAAGGTAGCCTTCTTTTACTGCCATGGCAAAAATCCCCTCAAAGTGAGGGATGAGCTCATCTACCTCCGGTATTGACCTTTCTCTGCCAGATTCTATCATATTTACACAATTACCCGAATTATGGTTGGGCAATGGGTTTGAGGTAACATTAGGGAGGGAACCATTTCCCTCAATTTTCAACCATCCGTTTCGGATTAAAGCGTGCACCCTTCCTCTGAGTGCCCCGCAGTTGTCAGTTGAATGCCCTTGTGCCCCTCCATGGTACTCACAACGGGCAGTGGCATCATACCACCTGGGGTATGGCGGCTGGATCGGGTCTAGGGGAACTGGTACAATTTGGTTTATACCGATAAGGTATCGGTATATTTCACTGAGAGGGAGGGGAAGAGGTGGATCAGGGTTTCTTGGGGGTCTTAGGTTGTTTTGTGGTGGTCTTGGTTGAGCAGGAGGAGGAGGTAGTCTTGGTTGGTAATTTGTAGGTGAAGGGTATTGTGGGCGTGGGTGTGGATAATTTGGGAAAGGCGGTGGAATGTTTGCGACTATTTGGCCATGAGGGGGAGGATATGGCCGATAATTGTTTTGAGGGAATGGGGAATAATTGTTTTGACGGGTGACAGAATGCACATCACCCTCCTTCTTCTTGCCAAAGCTGGCATTCTTCTTCGCAGGGTTCTCAGCCAACTCCTGCAACCGTCCCGTTCTTAGATTGGCCTCTATTCTTTCACCGGCCTGTATGATGTCAGAGAAGCTGTTGGAAGTGTTCCCAATCATTAAATTAAAATAGGGGGCTTTCAAAGTCTCAATGAACAGAGAGCACAGCTCATTGTCAGTCATCGGAGGGTGTACTTCTGCCGCCTTTTCTCTCCATCTTTGGGCATACTCCTTGAAGCTTTCCCTGTCCCTCTGCACCAGGTTTTGAAGATCTCTCCTTGTGGGGGCCACATCGCAGTTAAATTTGTACTGCTTTAAGAAGGCATCAGCTAAATCCTTCCAGGAGCGCAGTTTGCTCTTGTCCAACTGAATACACCACCTCAAAGCTGCCCCGGAGAGGCTCTCATGAAAGAAGTGGACCAGCAGTCTGTCATCCTCTGTCAGAGCAGACATCTTGGCGATATAGGTGGGAAGGAAATCGAGAACGGAAGGTGTTTTGTGGGGGAGCATGGTTGATAGGCTTGTTACATCACATTGTGCACCTCCCCTTCCATTTTCTCCTTAGAATTTATCGTACTTTTCACTGAACTTTCTCTTACCACTTCCTGTAACCTCCCCTAGTCTCAAATTTGCCTCAATTCTCTCCCCAGTCTGTATAATGTTAGCAAAGTTGTTGGAGGTGTTCCCGATCATCAAATAGAAATAAGGAGCTTTCAAGGTCTCAATGAAGAGAGAGCAAAGCTCATTATCAATAACTGGAGGGTATATCTCCGCTGCTTTCTCTCTCCATCTTTGGGCATACTCTTTGAAGCTTTCCCTATCCCTCTGCACCAAGTTTTGGAGATCTCTCCTCGTGGGGGCCACATCGCAGTTGAACTTATATTGCTTCAGGAAAGCATCAGCTAAATCCTTCCAGGAGCTGAGTTTGCTTCTATCCAACTGAATGCACCATCTCAGGGCTACTCTGGAGAGGCTCTCGTGGAAGAAGTGAATTAGAAGTCTGTCATCTTCTATCAAGGCAGACATTTTGGCAATGTAGGTTGCCAGGTGAATGCGGGGATCTGAGTTCCCGGTGTACTTGTCGAAGTCCGGGACTTTGAATTTGGGTGGCACCACCACGTCTGGGACCAACCTAAGTGACGCCACATCAACCGAGCCGTACATGTTCAGCCCCTCTATTGCTCTCAATCTTTCCTCTAGAGCAGACAGCTTCTCGTTTTCCCTAGCCTTACTTTCTCATCCTACTGCAAAAGACACTCCCCCAGCTGGGAAATGAGGGGTGGAGTGAACCGGCGGGATCAGTATTGAAGGGTATGGGTCGGCATTCAAGACGGCTGGGTAATGGGAGAAAGGTAGGTCATTATTTATGGCAGCTGGGTTGACAGTAACTGTCGGATCCGGGATAGGTGACTGAAAGGTGAAAGAGGTTGAAGCTTGGTGAGGATCCATTGTTGTAGGGGGTGGGGGAGGTAATGATAGGTTAGGTTCTGAAGTGGGTTTATTTTGGGACATTTCCCCCATTAGTCTCATAAGTTCTGAGACCTGATCCTTCAATTCGGAAACCTGTCCTTGTAGGTTCTGTACTTGTTCCTGATCTTCCATTATCTTCTTTATTCGGGATCTTGTTAAGTACACTCGCTTGGGTTGAACCGTGTGCTTGGTCATTCTTGCCTTGTTTGAAGCGATGTTCGATTTTCTGTAAGGAAATAAATAAAAGCTTTTAGTGAATTTTGAATTTCGTAAAAAAAAATTAAAGGTCCTGGTTCAAACAAAGGATACAGTGGCATCTGGGAGCCAAAATGAAATCTGCTGAAGGATGATTGCATTAATTTTATCATGGCATCATTCGATAGTTTGACTGTGAATGACAGGATTGAATGCGCGTCTTATGATACCTGTCCATATGGCACATCCAATTTTTCGCATAACCCTAGCGAGGGGGTTCCTACGGGAATTATACTATTCATTCACAATTTTGCTAAACCATGGCCCGAACCGCCTCATAGGTTCAACAATGGTTTAGCATTCTGTTCTGGTCTAAGAACTTCTTCTGCCGACTGACTCGAGGATGCCATGTTAAAAATGATGCTTATCCTTTTACAGACCTTATTTTAGTGATGCCTGCAGGAAAAACTAGTTTGCGGGATAAATTCAGGTAATCTTGAATTATATTGTTGGCAGAGTGACGCCTACACATTTATCAAAGTAGGAAAATGTGTAGGTTTTCTTAACAGTATGATTCGAGATTACTCTTTAAAATAAGAACAAAATAAAATAAACAGAATAGGGTAAGAGTAAGTATGCCCCCTTTGTCTTAAAGTAAAGGAAAGTCCTAATACCGGCTGGGTGCTATCTAGTTGGACAGTTCTATCTTACAAGGTAGCTCGCTACGGCTTCCAACTATCGTGATAGTTTAGCTCAGGGTCTAATTTTCTAAAAGCCACAGGTTCCCAAATTGCCCCTACTATAAACAGTAGAGCCCCATTCTATCCCCCATGATATTGTCAGGAAAATTCCACGGGTATCATAGTGAATAGAATGAGTTTTAATTTGAGCAGAAGCCTTCACGGATACTAACGGGGTAAAACCCACAGGTACCGCTACATGACTCCCTCCTACTTTCCTAAAAGGGTAAGAAAGCCCGGGTATAGGGCTGAAGTGTGTGAGGTATCGCGTGAGTGTTCAGTGTGTGAAGGGACACCTTTACCTCTTCCCAATTCAGGGGGATTTTACTTTTCCTTCTTTTTTTTTTTTAAATGTAGAGTACTGTAGAAAATAAGACAAGCAAGACAAATAAAATGGTTAGCAGGAATAACAATAATTAACGTATAAAATTTTGCGGAGTGAGCCCGTCTAACTATGATTTATACACAAAATTAAATCTACTTTTGGACCTCTAGAGCGGGATTTAGTTTGGATACTTCCCAGTGGAGTCGCCAAGCTGTCGCAAGGGATTTTGCGGTCGCCTGAACGAACCTCACCGAGGTGGAAAGAATGAGGAGTCGCCACTTTAGTTTTGAGGGAAACTAAAGAAAACCATTTGTGAAGATAAATTGAAATAAAACCACTTCAAAACAGAGATTCTAAGTTCGGGGTCCGTAAACGGGTGGGGAAGGTGTTAGGCACCCCACCTCGTCCCTTAATAAGGGTAAGTAGATTTAACTTCGCATTCTTTGTAAATTAGTTAGGAGGACTTGAATGGAAATGTTAATCCTTTTGACAAAAGGAATATTTAATTTTTCACTAAATTCGGATTACCCAAATACATAAGTAAATGAGACAACCTTAATGAGTTACTGTTGTATGTTAGTTTTGTTTGAAGGGCTATTTTATTAGAATCCAATTTTTGAAATTGGATGAGAACTCTCCTCCGATTTCTTTTGAATATTTATTTAAATTTTAGATTGAGAACCGAATAAGAACTCTCCTCCGATCTCTTTTAATATTTATTTAAATTTTAGATTGAGAACCGGATAAGAACTCTCCTCCGATCTCTTTTAATATTTATTTAAATTTTAGATTGAGAACCGGATAAGAACTCTCCTCCGATCTCTTTTAATATTTATTAAAATTTTAGGTTGAGAACCGGATAAGAACTCTCCTCCGATCTCTTTTAAAATATTTGTTAAAATTTTTAAGCTTGAGGATCGGATAAGAACTCTCCTCCGACCTCTTTTAAGTAGTTTGTTAAAGTTTTAGGTGAGAATCGGATAAGAAACCCTCCTCCGATCTCTTTTAATATTATTTACTGAAATTCTGATTGAGGATCGGATAAAGACTCCTTTTCGCTCTCTTCTGTTTAAACGGTAGTCAGATAAGGGTCTTTTCGATCTCTCTAAATTTTACCTATCGAGAGGACCTAAGGCTAAGGGTTCTGACGTTCAAAGGTGTTAGGGGGCCTGAGCAAGACTTCTTTAACTTATTGGTACCTTAGGATCAAGCGGGGATGCCAAACCAATCCTCGACCTTCCTATATGGTCGCCTCACGGCATTTTTGGTAGCCGATCTATTCCATTTAGTTATCCGGTTTGGTTTCTTGTCTTATGACGTCTTGCCCTATGATCTATTGAGTTATTCTAGTGACTCAGCTTTACCATTTTCCAGGCTTATTATTCAGACCTTTCATTATTTCAAAAGGACTCTTAAGTTGCCGTTACCCACATCTCATCCAATTACTTATGTATCGCTTGGAACTAGATGACTTACGCTCAGAAATAATAAAGATTAACAAAGGTATCGACACGAAAATAAACTAGGGCACAACCTTTCTCTGTATCTTTCTAGCGTGATATGAACTTAAAGAAAATAACATACATAAAGAAAGAAGAATGGAAATGCGTAAAACAAGAACTAAACTTAATAAAATGGCAACATGAATCTTGACTGTAAAGTCGATTCTAGTGAACTAACCGAGAATCACAAAACGCAATAAGATTGCAAGTTGATAGCCAGGAGACTAAGGTTCGCCTTGGAACAAAGAGTACTTCACTAAATGCAATCGAGTCAGAATTATACCCGAGTTTAAATGAGATTGAGTATGGGCAATGGAAGTGAAAATAAAGATAACAAGGAACTGAAAAATGTGAACGCTACGGGATAATGAACGAGCTGAAAATGGAGAGTTTCAGCGTTCAAAATCTTTTAAGAAAACACTTCAGGAAACTGGTTCCAAAAGTTCTTCTTATGAAAGCAGAGTAACGATCTGAATTAAATTTCAGAGTTCTTCCGCTATAGTAACTTCCTCTCTTTTTTTGTCCGTCCCTTGAACAGTTTTCATGTAGGTATTTATAGGAACCGGGTGCTCCCCATGAAGAGTCAGGATCTATTTTGAGGGAGATGGAGGGTCAGGATTTCGAAGGACATGATCTGAGGCTCAGGAATTAAAGAGGATCAGAACGGACGGCTGAGATCCCCTTCAGAACATTTGTCATTTTCTTCTTCTAATCTGACGGTTCTAAATTCTCTTATTCGGGTTGATCCGAGGGCTGGGAGTGAAGGGCGCTGATCTTGTCGTTTTCTTCTTCGATCCGAGGGCTCCGAGCTCGTCCTTACAAGTAAGATTAACGGTGGAGATTAGGATGTACAGCGCTGTCCTGACGTACGCATGTCAGAAATGCGGGCGATTCTGGGGCGTGCGGTTGAGATTTCTCCTGCAGCGCTTTAACTACCTTGGCTCTGATTATGATGATAGCAGTAGGTGCCTTATTCTCTTTGTTTTCTGCTCTCTCTTCCTTTTAGATCTTCTTAACATGATCCTTCTCCGATCTTTCATACTGGTCTCCCCTCTTCCGATCTCTATTATTCCAATATTTCCCTTAATCAGGCCCGGTCCGGTCAAAGCATTAATTCCCCTCGATTCCCGAAGCGTCCGCTTTGTTTTCTGCTTAGCAATAAATACCTGATTTTCCCCTTTATATACCCCTGACGGAAGAGACTTTCCTCATTCGATTTTCCTCTCTTCCTTCTTACTTTCCGATTCTAGCGCTCGTGAAGTTAAACCACGATTGTGGCTTTTGATCCTTTTCCGATGGACCTCTTTATTCCCCGACTGAAAATTTACGATCCCGGTGATCGAGGAATTATGATGACCTTATCTGATGATGGTGAGAGAACTGGACTAACTAACCGATCCGGGTCGAGGACTTTGATCGTGCCAATCTCGAGATGTTCGATCGGTATAATCGGCGAACCGATTTTGGCCGAGAAAACTGCTAATGTTCCGCTGACCCTTGGCAGTTGCCCTTCCAAGGTTATTCGGCTTCTCACCGCGTTGGGTGTTCCGACAGCGATTTTCCTCCACACTGGGTGTTCGGCGGCTCGATTCGAAGCGGTATCTCGGTGACGATCTCTCTCATTCTCATGAGAGTCGTTGTCACCGCCATCTAAGCTGCACCTCTATCTGATGTCGTCGGCCGGTCTTCTGGTCGAACACATCCTTTGGATCGATCCACACTGGCTTTGGCATAGGCCCTTTAGATGGAATGTTCCGCTAATCACTAGAGATCGGCTTTTTGATGTAGTCAGGTCCTTAAATGTAATCCGATCTCTTGAGATCGCTCAAATGATGTAATCTGACTTTTGGAAATGTAATCCGATCTCTTGGGATCGCCAAATGATGTAATCTGGCTTTTAGAAATAAAATTTTATTTTGACAGTTATCATTTTATTATTGTTGCTTCTGATCTCTGAAGTGTTTGTCCGATCTGGTTCCCGAGGATGAAGGGGAGGAGAGTGAGGAGGAGGCTGAGGGTGAGAGGGGAGACGGACAAAATGTAGATCAGGCTGGAGGTGATCCTCCAGCTGAATAATTTATACAAATTCTTGAAATGAAATGAAATGGAATGCCTCTTTTGTTCGATGAATGGTTGTGAACGAAAAATTTCTAAATTATTTAAACATTTGATTGTCTGAGTATGTTGAAATAACTGAAAGTGATTATTAACCTAAGTGTGAGAGATCGGAAAACACAATGAGCATGAGATCGGTAGGGAATCAACGCTAAACGGGACTTGATTAAAATTAGAAATTTGGCTTGAACATTTAAGATCGGGATCATCATTAAACCGGAACGGAACCTTTGATTATTCTTAGACTTTTGAAAGGGAGATCGGCAACAAAAATGGTAACAAAGATCTAGTGTCAGTTCAATTTCGTTTGTCAACAGAGATCAGGAATATACTTGACTGGTCAGGAGATTCGACAATGGGTTTGAGAGATCGGTGAGTGATTTAATAGACCGGTAAGGCTTTGACTGATGTGAGGACTTAGTATTGATTCAATTCCTTGTGAGGAGAGATCGGAAATGTGGTTATCTAGCAAAGAGAGATCGGAAATGTGGTTAGCTGTCAAAGGGAGACTTAGTACTGGGGATCGGTTTCAAAGTTTAATTCTGGGGATCGGCCAAAATATGGTGTCGACAAAACCCCAAGAGGATACGTAGGCAACTTAATTTCTACAAAATTAAGTTCAAGCCCTTCTTCCTTTTTTTTTTAACTAAAATTAATTTAATCTCTTTTCATTTCTATAATTTTTTTAAATTAACTCTACACATTTCTTATTCATTTTTATTACAAATACAAATAATATGATTTTCTTCTTTTCTTTTTTTTTTTTGAAATATTTATTTTACCAAATTTTTTTCTCCCATTTTTTGATCAAGCCGTCTTAAACCATCCCCCGAACCGCCCTAAACCGCCTCTTGAACCGCTTCAAACTGTCCAACTCTAAACCGCCTATTAAACCGGGGCTCAAACCGAAGCCGGCGGTTCACAAACTGCCCTTCAAATCGTCTCTTAGCGGTTCAATTCAGGATCAAAATTTCTCTAAACCTAAACCGGCGGTTCAAGAACCGTAACTCGCGGTTCCTGAACCGTGGCCACCTTAGGTGCGAGCCATGAATGGCGAATTTGAAGCAATGAGGTATCAGCAAAGATGGGTTCCGACGCAATGAGAAATGAGTGAGTAATTAGAGAGTGAGAGAGGCGCTCGAAGTAGATGGGTCGATATAATGAAGAAAAATTTGATAAAAAAATGGGTAAGATTGGTACCGAGAACCGATAAGAAGGTAAGAGAGGAGTCGGGTATGGCTAGAGAGAAAAAAAAAAAAAGAAGCTGAAGGGCTGAGGTTTCGTGTAGCAGTGGATGAAAATTTGATTTTTTCTTGAGTCTCGTGCTTTCCCTCTTCTAGTGTACTTTATTTGAATTTTATTTTTATTTTAATGTGTATATAAATATATATATATATATATATATACACATAGCAAAAAAAATGTAAATGAGTAAGTACACTGATTGACATGTAGAAAGTTCAAAGCACAGACACTTTTTGACTTAAAATTTGAACAGTACACGATATAGCAAACTAATTTTAGGCAAGCAACAGTAGTATACAACTTAGCAAACTAATTTTTACGAATACAAAAATAAGTTAGCTACTGTTATATAGAGATTTCTTAGCAAATTAATATCACAGCAAATTACTCACACATTAGATAATATGCAAATATATTGAATCTAAATGAATTGAATTTTAAGCAAGTGGTTCACTCAAGTCAATTTCCCTTCTAATTTTGCAAAAAGTTTCCTCATTGAGTAGTTTTGTAAAAATATCTGCAAGTTAATTTTCAGTAGTAACAAATTCAATTTTGATATCTCCATTTTGAATATAATCTCTAATAAAATGATGTCTGATCTCAATATGTTTTGTTCTTGAATGTTGGACTGGATTTTTGATTAAGTTTATGGCACTTGTATTGTCACACCTAATTGGAACAAGATTTTATTTTAAACCAAAATCTTCCAATTGCTGTTGCATCTATAAAATTTGAGCAACACAACTACCAGCAGCTATATATTCAGCCTCAGCTGTAGACAGAGCCACTGAAGTTTGTTTCTTACTGTGTTAAGAAACTAGTGCAAAACCAAGAAATTGACAAGTACCTGAAGTACTTTTTCTATCCAATCTACTTCTAGCAAAATCTGAATCATTATAACCAACAAGATCGAATGATTCACATTTTGGATACCATAAACCAATTGAGTGTGTGCTAATGAGGTATTTGAAGATTCTTTTTAACTGAACTTAGATGGGATTCTTTTGGACATGATTGAAATCTTGCACACAAACAAACACTAAAATGTATGTCTAGTCTAGAAGCAGTAAGATACAAAAGAGAGCTAATCATACCTCTATAAAGCTTTGTATCTACTTCTTTACCTTTTTCATCATTGTCCATTTTAATTATTGAACTCATAGGAGTGCCCATGCTCTTCAAATCTTCCATTTTAAATTTCTTCAACATATCCTTAATGTACTTTGATTGATATATGAAAATGTCATCTTTCATTTGCTTAATTTGAAGTCCAAGGAAGAATGTGAGCTCCCCTATCATACTCATCTCAAATTCATTCTGCATAATCTTAGAAAATTTCTTGCAAAGAGATTCTTTAGTAGCCCTGAAAATTATATCATCAACATATATTTGTACAATAAGCATATCATGATGATGCTTTTTGACAAAAAGTATTGTGTCCACTTTGCCTCTTTAGAAATCATTTTGTAAAAGGAATTTACTAAGTCTCTCGTACCATGCTCTAGGAGCTTGTTTTAAACCATATAAAGCTTTAGTAAGTTTATAAACATTATTTGGATGCTCATGATTTTCAAAGCCCAGAGGTTGTACAACATACACTTCTTCATCAAAATAACCATTTAAAAATGCACTCTTAATATCCATTTGATAAAGCATAAAATCCTTGTAACATGCAAAGGCACACAATATTCTAATAGCTTCAATTTTAGCAACCGAAGCAAAAGTTTCATCAAAATTAATACCTTCCTCTTGGTTGTAGCCTTGAGCCACTGGTTTAGCTTTGTTTCTAACAACATTGCCTTTTTCATCTATTTTATTTCTGAAAACCCATTTAGTACCAATAATTGAATGATTTTTGGATTTAGGCACCAAATTCCAAATTTTGTTTCTCTCAAATTGATTGATTTCTTCTTGCATGGCAAGAATCCAACTTTCATTATTTTGAGCTTCTTCAAAACATTTAGGTTCAATTTGTGAAACAAATGCAACATTACCAAAATATTTTCTCAATTGTGCTCTACTCATCATCCTTTGAGATGGATCATCAATGATGTCTTCTTGGGGATGATTTCTATGGAATCTCCATTCTTTAGGTAAATCTTTATGTTGGGGTTCATTCACTTGTAATTCTTTCAAATTTGGCATTTCTTCATTGATTTGATCATTGTTGGCATTATGGACATATATTGTGGTATCTCCTTAAGTTTCTTCATCTTTGTCATCAATTTGTTCCATTTCTTGACTCGATTTTACATTTTCTTTTCCAAACACCTGCTCATTATTGTCATAAAAAACATCTTTCCTTCTAATAGAAGGGTTAGCCTCATTAAACAAAATATGAATAGTTTCCTCAATAACTAATGTTCTTTTATTAAATACCCTATATGCTTTACTCTTTGTTGAATACCCAAGAAAGATTCCTTTATCGGATTTAGCATCAAATTTCTTCAAGTTATCCTTCTTGTTATTTAAGATATAGCACTTACATCCAAATGCTCTGAAATATGAAATATTTGATTTTCTTCCTTTCCAAAGCTCATAGGGGGTCTTTTTCAAAATTGGTCTAATCAAAATTCTATTCAACACATAGCAAGAAGTATTAATAGCTTCAGCCCAAAGATATTTTGGAAAATTATTTTCATTTAACATGGTTCCAGTCATTTCTTGCAAGGTCCTATTTTTCCTTTCTACAATCCCATTTTGTTGTGGAGTTCTAGGAGCTGAAAAGTTATGGTTGATTCCATGTTTATCACAATATTTCTCAAATAAATGATTTTTAAATTCAGTTTCACGATCACTCCTTATAGATGTGATACAAAAACCTTTTTCATTTTGAACCATTTCACTAAAAGAGGTTGATTTCTCAAAAGTTTCATCTTTGTGGGCAAGGAAGAATGTCCATGTATATCTTGAATAGTCATCAATAATAACTAAAGCATGTCTTCCCACCAAGACTAGCAGGAGACATGGGTCCAAACAAATCAAGATGAAGTAATTCTAATGGCCTAGTAGTAGAAACAATATTTTTAAAATTAAAAGATGCTCTAGTATGCTTTCTTAGTGCACATGCCCTACATTGAAATTCATTTTCATAGTTAATCTTAAGAAGACCTTTAACAAGTTCTTTCTTAGACAATTTTAAGAGTGTATGCATGCTTGCATGTCCTAATCTTCTATGCCATAAATAACTAAAATTATCAAAAGATACTAGACATGTACCATGTTCAAAGTTATTCATGTCAAGTAAGTAAACATTATTAGATCTATTGGCAATGAACAATGTGTCATTATCTAAGTTATTGATTGTACAATGAGAAGAAGTGAACTTTACCTCAAAACCTTTATCACAAAGTTAGCTTACACTTAGCAAGTTGTATTTCAACCCTTCAACAAGTGACACATCTTCAATGTAAGGTTTGGTTCCAATTGTGCCATTTCCAATTATTTTTCCTTTTCCTTTATCTCCAAATTTCACATGTCCTCCATCTACTATTGTGATTTTTGAAAACTTATCCTTTTCACAGGTCATGTATTTTGAACAACCACTATCTATATACCATTTTTCACTTTCCTTCATTCCTTTGAAACAAACCTGAAACTTAATCACTTAGCTTTAGGTACCCAAGCAACTTTGGATCCTTGGGGGTTAGTGACTTTAGGTAAGGTTCCCTTTGGTACCCATACCTTCTTTACCTTAAGGAAACCCTTCCTAAGTGCATAAGAACTAATCATATGACCTCTTTGATTGCAATAATAACATATGACATTAGGCAAGGAGGATGTAGATGCTTTAATGAAATGATCCTTGTATTTACCATAGTTCATGAGACCGTTAAAACCAATTCCATATTTTTCATTTGAAATTCTTTGGTTTCCAAGAAGTATATCTAGAGTTTCTTTTCCTTTTATAAATTTTTCCAAATCATTTGTCAAAGATTCTATTTTAGCTTCAAGAACCTTATTTTTCTCAATGAGCTTTTCACAAGTTTCTTTTGAGTTTTTCAACTCCAAATCTAGCTCTTTAAACAAAGCAATTTGTCATTTGTAAAATTCATTTTCTTTATACACATTGGACATGGCAATATTTTGTGATCTCAATGATTCAATTTCTAAATTTATTTTAGTGCACTTTCTCTTATAGTTTCTATACTCATCATATACTTTAGTAAATGCAAGTTCAAGTTCCTCTACATTAGGAGGTTCAAGAGAGTTTACCTCATTATCACTTTCTTCTTCCTTTTGTGAACTTTCGACTTTCTCTTCAAATGCCATCATACAAAGATGGCAGTCTCCTTGTCACTTGATTCATCATTTGAAGACTCTTCACTATTGCTCCATACTACTTTCATAGCTTTCTTGCTCCTGTCTTCTTTTCCTTTCTTCTTTTTGAGCAATGGACATTTGGGCTTGATATGTCCTAGTTTGTGACACTCATAACATACAATTTCTTCTTTTGAATCCTTGAAATGTTTATCCTTGGGAGTATACTTTTTCAAGAATTTCTTGTATTTACTTCCTCCCTTCTTGAAAGCTCTTTTGAATTTCCTTGCAAGCATAGCCATTTCATCATCATCATCACTTGAAGCACTTGAGTTGTCACTTGAGTCAACTTTAAGTACAACTCCTTTCTTCTTATCTTCATTCTTATTTGACTTGAGAGCAATGCTTTTCTTCTTCTTTTGCTCATTTTCAACTTCATCTTTCTTGTATACCATCTCATGTGCAATGGGAGATCCAATGAGTTCATCATAGGTGAATGTTTTAAAATCCTTGGTATCCTGGATAATTGTAGTCTTTGCTTCCTAAGATTTTGGAAGTGATCTAAGAATTTTCTTTACAAGTTCGGCTTCCTCAAATCTTTTACCAAGTGCTTTGAGAAGATTGACTAGATCGATAAACCTTATACTCATATCCGCAATTGATTCTCCTGGCTTCATTTCAAATAGCCCATAATCTCGGATAAGGAGGTTTGCTTTGGATTCCTTGATGACATCCATTCCTTCATAAGTGACCTCAAGCTTATCCCAAATTTCCTTAGCAATTTGACATCCTGAAACACAATTGTATTCATTAAGGTCAAGTGAGCAATGCAAAATATTAATAGCTTCAACATTTATAGAAATTTTCTTCTAATCATTGTCATCATATTCATCTTCATTTTTAGGAACTTTAGTATTTTCTTGACCATTATTTTGAGGAACATATGGACCATTTTTAATAATTCTCCATGCATCAATATCTACTGATTGTATGAAATTTCTCATTCTAACTTTCCAAAATGAGTAATTAGTGCTATTAAAGAGTGGTGGTCTAGTAATTGAGTAGCCTTCAGCTAGTGGTGCGGGTATATCGACAGTGTTGCTAGATGAACCAACCATTGGGGATCACTCTAAGGTTGTGACACCTTAAGTAAAAGAGACAAGCTCTGATACCAATTTGTTGTCCCAAAATAGTCCAAGAGGGGGGTGAATTGGACTTAACCAATTTTTCGGCCCTTGCTTGTAGCCTAATGAAAACTTGTAGCTTTGTTCAACTAAGTGCTCCTATATACATATAGTGAAAGTGATATGTGTTTCAAGAATGTGTCTCTAAATTGCAATTCGAGCCTTAATCAATATTTATAGCAATTTTTAACACAGCATGCATAGAATTTAAATTACACAAAAGTAAAGAGATTAAGGTTAGAGAAATCAAACACAATGATTTTTTATAGTGGTTCGGCTCAACTAGCTTACATCCACTCTCTCAAAGAACCCTCTTTGAGTCTTCTCTCCACTATTTGCTCTTTTAAAGGCAATAGACCAAAAGCCCTTTACAACTTTTTCAACACTAAGCTTTTACCAAGGTCCTTAGACAAGTGCTATTTCAAGCACTCATACTCTCAAGCTTCAATAGGTGCTTGTATAACCTTTCTTAAATGCAACTTAATGTTTTAATACTCACCCTCACTCAATACAAATCAAACTATAAAAAAAAGATGAGTTGATTTGCCAATGGTAGCTCAAATACTTTAAACCTCTTGAATGAAAGCAATAAATGAAAAATCAAGATTGGAGTGCAATTGTAAGCTTTTATCAAGTGTAAAATGAAATAAAGAATGTGTATTTATAGTCCCAAATCATTTTAAACTGTTTGAAACCTTTTTGAAACGTTATACACTTTGTTCTAGGCAAAATAGCCGTTATTTTATCTTTTTGTACGAAGTATAGCAGCTCTAATTATTTAGCAAATTAATGAAATTTTTGGCGACAGTAGTAAATTAGTTAGCAAACTATAATTTTAGCAAACACATTAGCAAACTAATATTTTAGCAAACAAGTTAGCAAACTAATTTAACAGATACCTGTTTCAAATTGTAATCTTTAAAAATCTAATTTAGACCTTAAGAAAAATATATATTTCAATAGCAATATCCAAGGTCATGATGAGAGAAAATTTTATAAAGTAATTAAAATAAAAATTAATTTTGAGCTCCATTTGACTAAAACTTTCATCTATTATTTTTACACAAGTCCTAAGACTCAATTCCTAACTCTATGACTTTCATACATTTACTTTGAGTTTTAGCTTTCATAATCTTGTTCTTTCTCAACTTTGATTCATCTTGAGATGCCTTTGAGTGCTCTTCCTCCTTAAATGCAATCTCGAATATTCTTCATTAATAAGAGAAAGAATTTACAAATCACTTAAAATTGAGTTAGATAGATTCTATTTGAGTTTTGTTATTATCAAAATCAATACTCATTTTGAACTACACGGGTCAACACTATAAAATAAAAATATTATTTAAAAATTATAAATATTTAAATTTTTTTAAAAAAATGTATAAAAATTTCCTTTCTTCCCCAAAATTAAAAGAAAATCAGATTTTTATTTCTTTCCTCGTTAACTTAATACCAAATTTCAACCTCAAAATTTCATTTAAAATTTTTTAAAATATCGTTAAAAAAATATATGAACACTATTAAAATTATAAACAATATTTTATACGTAAGATAAGTAATAAAAGCTATAACAATATATTGAAATTTTATTATATAAAACATATTTATTATACTATATTCATTATATATAACAAATATAAAATATATTACGATTTGAATCTAAAATTTAAATTGTAAGAATATTTTATTAATAAAATAAAACCCTAAAGATTTGATTGTTTCACATTAAAAATATAGTAAAAAGCATTTTGCAAATTAATTTGAGGGAAAAATTGAATAGATGAGCCAATATATATATATATATAATAAAAAGTGAAAAATTAAATTATAGGTTTCACCAAACTTCAATTACTATATTATAATTACCCGATTTCTTAGCTGCATACAATCATCTCTAACTGTCAACATAATTTGCTTTTGCTTGATTTGGTACTTCAACTCCAACACTAATTGTTTTGTGCATTCAATGAATTCTGCATCATGCCATTGGAAAAATCTTGCACTTTTGCTGCATTTTATTACACTGTAAGGGCAGAATACTAATGACTCATAATCAAATTCTAGCCCATTTGGTTTCAGTGGAACTTGAGAACACACCAAATTCACTGAACGGCATGAGTTTGAAGACGATTCATCCATTTTGAGGAAAGGAAAGGAGAGAGAATTAGGGATTTCTAAAAAAAGAGGATTTCTCTACTTCCCTTTCTTACCATTGTTTATTCTTCTTCATATTAATGGAATCATTTTTAATTCATTCACAATTTTTTATTCATTAATGAGCATTTGTAATGTACGTTAAAAAAAAAAAAAAAAAAAAAAAAAAAAAACAAGAGAATAACACTCAAAACCTTGAATCCAAATGCACTCATGTGCTAAACTCTCAAAGGCTCTCCATTAAATCACTCCTTACTACTACTACTACAAAGATACAAAGATGCAAGCATTGTTTGCACTTATATAGGTTAAGTCTCACATTAGTTACAAAAGAGAATGTATTGTAAGATGGAATCAAATCAAATTGGCTTAAGTCATTTTAGTAGATGTAACTCTAAACTCAATAATTGAATTATCATATCAGTAGTTTTTAGCACTATTCGGGTTAAAGAATTTCATATGGTATTAGAGGAAGACACCATTAAGACTCGAAAAAAGTACAGTAGATAGTGCCATAATGAGTCAAACCCAAATAGATTCATGTTCTAGCCATGAAGAACTAGATTTTCATGTAGAGCAGGACACAATTAATTATTTTCAAGTAAAAATTTTTTTTTTAAAAAAAGAAAGTTATTTTTTAAATTGCAATAATTTAATTAAAATATAAATATTTATATATAGATGAGATAAATATATAATATTAATTTAATATTATAAATAAATAATAAAAAATATTTTATAAAATATATTTTCATATATAAACTATTTTTTGCTATGCAAATTAAGCCTAGCTTCTTGTTTTCAAATATACCTCTCTTCCTCAGTTATGATTGTGTAAGAGTAAACCAAGTAGTTACTGCATTAATAATACTAATGCCGCGAATGTCACCTTCAACCGAAAGAAAATGTGCTAATAATGAAGGATTAGATAAAAGCTGAGAAAAAAGAATATGATCAGATGCTGGTTACGAAATAAAACTTTCCATTTTCTTTTTATTTATTTGTCTTCTGCGTCTTACATTATAATGTTAACATAGTGCAATGGCACAATTCTCTCAAATTCAATTTAATTTTTGAATAAAATTTTTTATATATTTTTAATATTTTAACTAATTTTATCAAAATTAAAAGCATTGAATAACATTGTAAGTACACAAATAGGTTTCTTTTATCAACAAGCCTTATAATTTTAATAATAAATTTTATAAAAAAAAATTATGCTAAATAAATATAAGTTATATTTAATAAAGAGAATCTCTATTTCCATAACTATACTTGATAAGGTTACAATCAATTTAATTAATAAAATCTATATGGACCAATTTATTCTTCCCATAATTATTATTTTTGTTAATTTAATTAACATACTATGTTTGTAGCCTATCACTTTTTATTATAAATTATTTAATTATAAATTATGGAAGGAATAAATTAGTCTGTATAAATTTTATTAATTAGATTGATTGTGACTTATAATTTTATATGTGAAAATATGTTCCCTTAATAAAATTATAAATTATAGTTTTCGTGCATTAAATAAACTCCAATATAATATATATATATATATATATATATACATAAATCCATTAGAAAAATAGACTTTTTTCTTTTTATATACTATCTGGACTCCGATTTAATATGAATCTTTGATCCATGTGGCATTCCTAAAAGAAACTCGCACCAATTGCCTCTCATGATTGGTCATTGCAGGCCGCCATGAATTTCTCCAGCAATTCTTCTGTATATTCGCTGCTTTTTTTTTTCTTTTTGTGTATGTGTTTTTGCTATTCAGCTCTTAAGCCTTGTATTTTTGGAATGGGCAGAGATCCAGCTCCTTGACTATTGGAGAGCGAATTTGCGCTGCGCTTTTGCCATTTGCGGCTTTAATCGAGGTTTTGATTTTCGCTGTGTCTAATTGCTTCGAGTTAAGGCCACGGATTAAGAGAATCCGTTACCGCTTCACTGATCTAGTTGGCCTTGCCCGTGAATCTCGGTGTAAATCTCTGTCTCTCTCAAACTTCTTTCTCTCCTTGCCTTTCACTTCTCTGTGCCTTTGGTATTGAAATGGCCCTTTTTGTGTCGGTTTTATTGGCGACGTTGCAGTTACCGTCAACGAAGTGGAGGCGTTGTATGAGCTCTATAAGAAGTTGAGTAGTTCCATAATCGACGATGGATTGATTCATAAGGTATTTTTTTTATTTTTTTTCTTTTTTTGGAAAAAAAAATTGTAGGTAATTTCAATTTCTTGGATAGCCATGATTTTAACTGGTTGCTGCATTTTTTTTTTTTAATTTGTTTTTCTGGTGTTGATCTGGGAATTAATGGCGATTTTGATCTGGATTCGGCTAATGATCCAAAAAAATTCAAAAACAAGACTATCTTAATTGATTTTGTATGCAACCGTGGTTTTTGTTGCGTACTTGAAAGGATTCTTGGTTTGTCCCGTGATCTGTTTAACTAATTTAGTTTTGTTCGTAACCTTGCAGGAAGAACTTCAGTTAGCAATCTTCCAAACGCCTCATGGCGAGAATCTCTTCCTAGACCGGGTAATGAAATGGAACTTGTTTCATGTTCACTTTCAAAGATTGTAAACATTGCATTGCTTCAATTGATTGCTTGTTGGGATCGCTATATGGTAGAAGTGGTACAGAAAATTGTAGTAGCATTTGCTAAATTATGATCGTCTATGGTAAATTGAAGCTTGGTTTCAACTTAGTGAGAAAAATGAAGTGTGCAATTGATTTTGTTAGAGCTGTAGGATGTATAACTGGCCAAATCCTGTGATGAAATTTAATTGAAATGGGAAAAGATCCTTTAAACAGAAATTCAAAGAGTGAGCCCATTATTGGAAACAGTCTTTGTTGCTTAGGTATTACTGGATCATAGTGGTTCAAGTGTATCATCATTAAATAAATTTTAGATCATTAGAAAAAATGTGGTGGATTCCAAACATTAGATCACTGCTTTTTTCCTATTATTGTTGTCTTTTATATATCTAACTGGTCTGTTGTTTTTCTTCGTTTTAAAGGTTTTTGATCTTTTTGATGAAAAGCGAAATGGCGTAATTGAGTTTGAGGAATTTGTCCATGCACTTAGTGTTTTCCATCCCTGTGCCCCTTTGGAAGAAAAAATAGATTGTAAGAGTTTGCTGACAAGCTTTTGTTTTATTCTGCTAAAATTCGGTTATAGTCATATTTCATCTCTGTGTTTTTTATTCTCTGCAGTTGCATTTAGGCTGTATGATTTGAAACAAACTGGATATATAGACCGAGAAGAAGTGAGTACACTATTGACTAGTAAGAAAAGCAATTTTATGTTCTCAGAGTTTACAGATAGTTCATGCTAAGGCGTTTAGCTATCTGGCGTTCTTCTATTAAAAAAAAAAAAAAAGGAAAAATGCTATCTGGCCTTCTATTGATTTCAGGTTAGGCAAATGGTGGTTGCCATTTTGATGGAATCCAATGTTAATTTGGATGATGAACTTCTCGATGATATCATAGACAAGGCAAGTATCAGTCGGACCTTTTTTTTTCCCTTAATAGTACGTCACCCATCTTCTGGGGCACTTGAAACTCAGTACCTCCAATCTTCATTCAGACATTTGCTGAAGTTGATGCTGACAAGGATGGTAAAATCGGTAAAGATGATTGGAAAGTATTTGTGTTAAAAAATCCATCTCTATTGAAGAATATGACTCTTCCTTATTTGAAGTAAGTGGCTTTGTAAATTCTTAATTTTATCCAATCGCATCTATGCTGCCAATTTCACCTCTAAATTAACCTACACCCTATTTGTCTACAATTTAACTCAACTCAGCTTTTATCCCAAAATTTTGAGGTCGACTACATGAATTCGCTGTCTTCACTCTCTGTACCCTATTTGTCTATTGGAACTTAAAAATCTATCATTAACATGATTATCCTCCAGGGACATAACCACTGTATTTCCAAGTTTTATTTTTAACACGGAGGTTGAAGACTGAATCTGAAGCTTTCCCTGGCATTTTCCAAGCAAGTTATTACAGGATTCAGTTACACAGCTAACTGATTTGTGCCGTAAATTATGGAGTTCTGCGGAGACAGAAGGCATTGTTTGCACAAGCAAGACTAGAGTGGTGGCATCACAAGATCATTCTTGCCAATTATAGCGCCATGGCATTTCATTTTTTTATGGAACAATATGGCACCTATATTGCACAGATTTTGTTATGGTTTTGCTATTATTGCCTCGAATTGTGCATTGGTAAATGACTGCATCCTTCAAGGGTAAATAAATAATTTCAATGTTCATTTGGATATATGAATTTCTAAATTTGATATTAATTACAATTTTTAAGACTGTTGGCTGGGTCAGAGCCTCTTTCCGTCTTGAAAAAGGTGACTCGTGTGGAGCACCGAGCACCAGTTCAAAGCATCAAATTCGATAATTATTCAGAATAGCAGTCGGTTGTCTTTTGTCATTGAAAAACAGAGATATATTGGGCCCCTTCGGATTAAACTGGTCTTAATTAATGGCGTTGATTATTTAGTATTACATGAAATTTTGGCAGCATTCATGTGAATATTGGAGGTTGGTAATTAATTAAGAAAGACAAATCAAACATGAACACACACAGACCATCATTATCTAATACTTAACGCTGAGTCATCACTCATTGAATCATTAGGCTGGAAATGAATGGCCTGTAACTGTCCTTTTTTTTTTTTAATGTCTAACATTGTGAGAAGTAATTACTTATTAGGAATAATTGCACGTGTAATTATCTCTTAATAGTGATAAATTACGTAGTATATTTGTTATATTAAAAAATAATATATTTAATATTTTTAAAAAATAATTATTTTTTAAATTTAAAAATATGTGAATTACAATTTATTAATGAGAGTACACATAAACTAAAAGTATAAATTATCCCCAATATTATATATGATTTCAGAAAGTTTGATTTAAGAGAGAACTATCTCCTATTATGAACTCATAAAAATTAGGAGAAAAGCTACCAATTAGCAAGACAAGGAGGAAAATATTCTTCAAATCTCATAGGAAAACTTGTCTTTGCTGCCCTTGGTCTTAGTTCTATTCTCTATTCAATTTTCTCTTCTTGGAATGGAAGGGCTTTCTTCGCCAACTGCTAGGCCATTCAAATTTTCTTATCAACTATTAACTTGAAATAGCAACCGACGCGTGTTTTTCTTTTTTTTTTTTTTAACAGATTTTAAAACGTTGATGTGACCTGAATCACCATTGTACGCAACTACGCATCTGAATAGAAAAATGTCACGCATATTTGAGTCTCAATTTTAGGGTCAATTAAATACAATATATATATATATATATATATATATATTTTTTTTTTTTTTAATTTATTGTATCCAAAATTTATTAGAATTTCTCATTTTAATCCAAAACTTAGTCATGTGTGAGACACACCCCTATGAAGCATGTGAATGATTGTGAATAAAAAGTGAAATTATTATTCTATTTGGTTTAATTTTGTAATAAATTTATTTATAAATAAATTTATATTTAATATATTTTATATTAAATATAAATTAAAATATTTTATAAAAATTATCATAATTTTAATTAAGAATATATCTTATTTCTGTCTGATATGTATATATTAATTAATTTTTATAAAAAAATAAAAATATATATAATTTTAAATTTACTTATAAATTCTATCAAATTTTAATAAAATTTTATTTAATTATAATAAATTTTATAAAATAAATTATTAAAAATTTTAAATCAATTTTCGTTGAAATAAAATTTTAAATTTATAAATAATTTTCATAAACTTTAATAAGATTTATTCATATCAATTACTATCTATAGTAAATAACTTTTTTATATATAAAATTTGCTTTCTTATCTATTCCTTTTCTTTCTTGCATTTTATCCAAATATGAATGACATGCATTTCTTGTGATTTAGGTTCGTCGTTTTATAAAAATTATCTTTTTAGAAAATATTTTTCTCGTATTTTTAAGTATTTAGAATATTTTAAAAAAATAAGTTGATAAAAAATATTTTTTAATAAAAAATAATTAAAAAAATAAATAATTTTTTTTAAAAATAATTTTTTTAAAATGTAAAAATATTTGTACATGTATAATATAAATATATACTATTAATTTTATATTGTAATCAAACTATAAATATATTTTTATAAAAAAATATTTTTTCAAAAACATATTTTTTATATATAAATTATTTTTTATAAAACAAATAAAATCTTTTTTTATATATAGAAAATATTTTCTAAAAAATATTTTTCTTGAAAATATTTTTCAAACTAATATGTTTTCTTGATAGTTTTTTTTAGTGTAACACCCCAAAATTTTTAATTTTATTATTTTATGAGTATTATTGATATTTTAATTTTATTTAAATTTTCAGAAATTATTTGAGATTTTTTCGGATTTTAAAAATCGGATTCGATTTTCCGAAAATACAAACTTTGATGATTTTTAAAAATTTATTTAAAGACCACGTGGTAAAACTAAAAATATATTTGGAGTCTATAAATTTTTTTGAGTTTTCTAGAATTTTTTCAGAATTTTTGGATCTCATTTTTTGTCCCAAGGTAGAGTAAAAATTTAAAATTTTGTATCCTAAATCTAACCGGCTGAATCGAACTTGACCGGATCGGACCGATCGAATCGAACCGATCTTCTTCTTTATCTTCCTTCTCCCCACTCGCGTCCGACCTCCCTCCCCTTCTCTCCCTTTTTCTCTCTCCTCCCTCCTCCCCTTGCCACGCCGCCGCCACCCCAGCTCGCCGGCGCGCCGCCCCATCCCTCCCCCACGGCCAGCCGACGCCCCCTTTACTCGTGCGCGACTTTTCATCTTCCCGGCCGAAATCCGGCCACCAATCGGACCGGGTATTGTATCTAAACTCATTTACTCGTCGAGAGCTTTCCATAGACACCAAGAACACCGAAATCCATCGAGCGGTTTGTCCAATTTTTGCCCGGGAAGTCTTAGCCCATTTCGACTTTCGGGCTAAATTTATCACAAACCGTAAACCCCACGAGAAAACCGAGAGTACCAGAGCGCTCCACTCGTTGAGAGCTTCGCGGGGATATAAATTTCAAAATTTTTCGATACCGTTTTTTGGTGGGTCCCACGGAACTTCGCAGTGTTTTTTCGAGCATTAAATGAGCTTAGAAAATTCTGAAAAATTTATGTACTAACCCCCGTATTGTGGGCTTCGTGTAGATATCCTCAATTCACGGAGATTCGACAGTTGTCCGGGTCTGTGAATTTCCGGTCAGACAGACTCGCTACCTGAAAAGTCTCCGAACTGAATCGAGGTTTTGGCTACCCCGCCCATTGTCAGACGTCCCGAGGGCGTCCCCGAAGTCGGAATCGGCAAAGGTAAACCCGAACCTTGCTTTTTCGTAATTTTCTAGTGCTTAAATAGGATTAAAAATCCATAAAATATTCGTGGTAGCTTAGAAAATTATGATTCTTTTTGCAATAGCCTAGTAATATTGCTAAGGACCGTGGGGCAAAGTTTTAGAATTTTTAGAGCTTATTTGGGTAGTTTTTGCAAAAATGATCAATTATAAGGACTAAATTGAAATTTTACATATTGTGATGAATGACTGTTTGGATGGGCCCAGGAGGGGTTGTGTGATGTGATTGAATTGTGGATATATGAGTTGTGAATATAGAAGTGTGTTTTGAGCCCTTTTGCAGGTTGGGTAGGTCCTAGGTATAGGGGAGACTCTGTCGGATTTTCGGCACGACTTAGGACGTATTTGGTCTTTTTATGATTTGTATTGAGTCAATTGTGTTAAATAATTGTAATGTAATTGTCAGGTGAGCCGGGACAGCCTTCTTCCTCCGCCCAGCCGCCACAGTGATCGTTGTCAAGTCTGTGAGTAAAATATTAATTTTAATTGTAATTTCCCTATTATTATATGTTCAAGCATGTCCATGCATCACTTATATGTATGTATCTATGTAGATAAACTCTAGGCACGTTTTATGTTGCATTCATAACTGTTAAAGTGCCATGGATATTGTTGTGGTAATTTGGAGCAGTGTGCGTGCGTTGGCATGCGTGTGATGTGGCGTGGACTATGGATAGGACGGGTAGACACGGCTTGAGTTCTTCGCTGGGACCCCGATTTGGTTTATTAAGCGAAAGTCCAGCTTGAGTTCTTCGCTGGCACCAGGTTGGATTTAAGAGAGCTGTATAGGGGATCAGCTCTCATATATTATGATTGATATTACTGGGTGTGTGAGTGCTCCAAATTACCTTTTTGCTGTTATGATGTGAATTTGTTGCTGTTGTTGCATTTCACTCTACATAATGCATTAGTTTTAGATAGTTATAGAGATTATGGTTAAAATTGATATTTTACTCTCTGAGTCGAACGCTCACTCCTGTTCAATATTTTTTCAGACTACAGGAGGATTTTATTGTGGTTAACCTGCTTTTCTCCTTCGCAGATTGTTTATCAATATTTGTGTAATTTTATTTACTCCTAGAATTTTCGCATGTGTTAGAAATATTAATTGATTTGGGTCTATAATATAAACTATTATGTGGACCTGTAAAATTACTATATGCATGTTTGATGGACTGGATGACCCCATTTATCTTTATGTTGATATGAGTATGTGGAGGGTGAGCTGAGCTCCCCAATTGATGATATATTTTGTTTACATGTCGGTGAGTCAAAAACTTCCCGTTGAAAGGTCCACCTTATGGCCGGACTCCGTCAGGTTGATTTCTTGATATTGGGCCCAAATGGGCCTTAGAGTTGGATTAATGAATAATTAGGCTTACTACGGGCCTCGGGGGCTTTAGGCTGGCTCAGGTCCTAGTGTCGGTCCGGCCCATAGGTTGGGTTGTGACATTTAGATTTTTAAAACTTCAAAACTTCTATTTTCTCAATCCACCGAATAGAGTGTTGGAAAAGTTTTGATATATTATATATTATTTATCGCTAATGATAAACCTTCACTCTAATTTAGAAGTCCCGAACTAACGGTAAACTCCTTATTAAGGTGTTCTTTATTGGGATAATTTAACGACATTGGACTTAATTTCATTTATTATCACTCAATTTTGAGAGTTATTTTATTATTGTCTCTTAATTTTAATTCATTTCATAAAAATTCTCAAACTTCAATTTAATACCACTTGAATCTCAAACTGATTTGAATATATTTAAGTGGATTGAAGGTAATAAAAAATAATTTAAAATCTGATTGGTCAAAAAATAAAAAAAATAAAATAATAAAGTTATTAGTAATGTTTCAATCACAATTAGAGAGACTAATCTTTTTATGAGATAAAAATATTTTTTTATTGTATTTAATCTACTTAAGTATGTCTAAATCAATTGAGGGATGTTGGGTGATATTAAATTAAAATTTAAGTATTTTTATGATATAAAATAAAATTGAAGATAATGATGAAATAACCTTAAAAATGAAGGACAATAACTAAAATAAGCCAAGCTTAATGTCATACTTATTCCAAGTCAACCTTTGCGGCTGATGTTGGGCCTATTTAGTTTAGCTATTCGATATAACTGATAACTGTTACTGTTAATTGATAATAAATGACTAGTAACTGATGATAGCTGATTTATATTAAGTGTTTGATATGACTGTTGATATTTAAAATGACTAATAAGAGTATATATTATATAAGTTATTTTAATCATTGAAATAAATATAAAATTATAAATGTATTATATTATGCTATTTATTATATAATTAAAATAAATATATAATTATCAATTTATTATATATTATTTATTTTGTTATTAAATGTAACACCCCCGTTTGCATAGCCTGGTAGATTTCACTGTTCCGGTGACCGGTGTCGGTCCGGACAATTAAGGAGATTAGAGCCACACTTAAGACAACTTGAGAAGCCATAAACACAAATAATTAGTAATGTTTAATTAGTTAACTATAAATAAGAAAAACAGAACATAAGAAGTTAAACGAGCCGAGAGTCACAGCGATGAGTGACCTCCTCGGGAACGACTACGAAGTCATTTTAAACTCAAATTTTGAACCGTAAAAAGTGACGCTGCTGTCCTTAAGACCCTTATGGACACAGTGAAAAAGAGAAAATCATGAAAAAGAACTGTTAAGCCAGTCAAATAATTAGGTCAGGGAGCCAGAAGAAATATTGAATTATTTGCAAACCGGGATGAACCGGCGAGGGGCAATTTGGTCAATTGACCCCGAGAGCTGACTCCTGACCTAACTGTCAAATAAAATCAAAGAAAAGAAAATTTTGGAATCGAGAATTAAATTAAAGAACTAATAGAAAAATAGAAAAAAAAAGAGAGGAAAATCAAAAAGCAAAAAGGTGATGACATCATGCATGACATCATGCATGATGCCATAAAAGGAATTAATTAAATATTTATTAAATTAAGTTTTTGTGGTCTTCCATAAGCAAAATAGATAAAAGAAAAGAAAAAAAAAATTTGATTACTTCATTCCCGTCACTCCTTCTCCCTCATTTCTCTCATTTCCCTTTCCACCATTAACACCCATCTCAAGCTTTCAAAAGCTTGATTTTATTTTATAAACTCCCTAACTCCTTTAAGTAAGTCTTGTTCTTAGACTTTGACAAGCATCTTGACAACAAAAAGAGGAGGAAAGAAAGAAGATTTGAAGAGGGAGAAATTCAACAAAAGAGGTTAGTGGTTAGTTTTTAATATTATGTTTAAATTCATAATTAAGTAGTTGAATTACACTAGAAATTGTGGAAAAATGAAATGAAATAAATTGTTGAAGGACCAAACCTAAATTTTAGTCAACTAGGGTTTGAGGATGTGTATGCATGAACTTGGTGAATTTAAAGGTGTATGTGAGCTTATCGGTGTTGAATGATTAGCATTAAAACCATTAAGTATGATTAATTACAATAATTAAGTGAATTAGGGTTTGGAGGCCTAGGGTTTGAGGTAAATTTTGGAGAAATGCATAAATGATATCTTTGACCAATTGTGAACTGAAAAATGGTCAATAATGACCAAAAGAGATGTGTGGGAATTGTTGGAATGAAAACCAAATTCGTAGGTCCAATGGTCATGCTGCTGGCAGCATGACCAAACCCACTTTGAAGGACCAAAACTCAAATATTACAAGTCCAATTGATATGCCACCAATTGGAGATGAAAATAGACATAAAATGACATAATTTTCATTAAGGAACCATGCCCAAAAACTGATCAAAACTGGGTGAACCAATTGAACAAAGTGAAATAAGAGCAGGCTGCCACTGCATCAAACTGACTAAATGAACAGTAACTGTTCATTTGGTCATAACTCGAGCTAGGAAGGTCAAAATGACCTGAAATTTTACCAAAAATTAGATAAGATATAGATCTAAAATTTTCATGAAGAACACCAACCCAAATTATACCATTAACCCATTCAAATTGTTGAGCAAAGTTGAGTTACTGTACCTGCGATTCTGCAGAATTCCATTTGAGCAGTAATGTTTGAAGGGCTATAACTCTCTCTAGGAAACTCGGATTTAGGCGATTCTTGAATCGATGGAAACCTAAGACATAGTAGAACATTTCATGTGAAGAAAGTTAGGCCAAATTATGAATTTAACTTGATCAAATTACTGAATAAAGTTGGACCAAAAATCTGCCAGAACCAAAATCTCAGTATGAACAGCGCACGTGAATAGTAATCTTATTTTGGCTATAACTTGAGCTATAAAACTCTAATTGGGGTGATCCAAAAATGAGAATACACTTAAGACAATAATAAACATTTTCTATGAAGGAAGTTTTGCCAAATTCCAACAGTAAAAGGCCAATGGAATAGTGCAACTTAGAACTCCAAAACCGAAAATTGGCAATTTTGCCAAAATGACCTAAGCTTTGAGAAAAAGACCAAAACCAACAAGTTTAATGACCAAAATGTGGTATGTGGGTGAAGTTGGAGTTCCCATACCTATTAAGCCTTAGAAAGTCAATTATTTGACTTGAATAGTGCAGTGAATAGTAACCCGAAACACAAAATTTCAAGAACGTCGAAATTAGCACGTTAGAGCTAGGTATAAGTGAAGTTAAATTTATTTTTGGATTTATGTTAAATTATGGTACTGAAACACTATAAAATTATGTGTTTCAGTGGAAAAGAATACCGGGACAGAACCAGAGGAGTCGAGTTAAGACCAAAATGAGACTCATTTGAGGTTTATGCACAACATCTTCATGCTTTAAAATTCATTGATAAAGTGAACGAAATATGTATTTTACTTGTGATTTGGAATTGTTAAAAGTTTATTTGTGACATTATTTATGATGTTTTGATTAAACTGTGAAAGTTATTGTGTATATTTAAAATAGCAATGTTTAGCAAATTGTTAAGATAAGTTTTGAAACCACAGTGTCATGACCATATATTTGAACACCTCACTAGCACGACTAGTGGGGGTAATTAGTTTCGAATTTTGATTCCTTCTCTGGAGAAGTGTTGAGGTGTGCCAGTAGAAGAGGATGTGAATGGATATCCATATATTTGAGCTAGCTAGCCTTGTGATATGATTTCTCTTTAGCCTCTGGCTATTGAGATTCTATTTGTTTCGAATGGCATGATCTAACTGTGGGTTTTATGAAATGTGTTTTGATACTTTGAAATGAACTTGGTTTGCATTAAAATATCATAATTCATGTTTTGTGTTTAATGCTCATGTTTAGTCAAAATTTTGAATAAATGTGATTTTATTTTTGCATAAAGATTATTTTAGTATGTTGTGTACCACTGAGTCCTAGTACTCAGCGATAGCTTCTATCATTGCAGATACAGAGATTAGAAGAGCAGTGATGAGTCTTTGAGGTGTGAGGAGCTATCATCTTGAAGTCTTCGGGTATAATTTATACCCTGCCTGTAAATATTTATTTTGATGTATGTATTGCATATAAAGGTATGGACATGTAAATGGGTCTTGAGTAGCTTGTACAAAATTTGTATGAAGTTTGTAATAAAATTTAGTTTGTATTTCTTTTGATGTGAATTTTGTAAGGATGTATATAAATTGTTTTGTCTCAAATGAAATGATTGTGGAATTGTTGAAATTGATAGAGTTTGATTGTGAAATTGAAGTTGTGGTTGAGAAAAATTTTTAGAAGTGCTTTTTACATGTATTTGAAAAACGGTTTTCTCAAAATACAGAGGAAACTCTGTCAAAATTTTTATAAAATTTGCGGAAAAATAAAATGGGCTAAAATTTCCAACTAGCTTTCAACTTAATTACATGTTTTAAATATTTATTAGAAATGCTCACCACTTATCAAAAAGAAGAAAATTGTTTTAAAATCCCTTGTAGGGTACTTAATGAGTTATCGGTAGGTGAAGTTCGGTAGTTCATTAAGTATTCTACGGGATCATGTTATGCCTTACAGAGGGGTAAGGTGTGACATTAAAATAAGAAAATAAATAAATTTCTTTAAAAAATTAAATAATTTAAAATATATAGTAATAAAATAAGAAAATAATTATTATTATTGATAAAGAAAAAATCTTATGATCTTAAGCTTTTAGATGTAAAAAATTTATTTTTTTTTATAATAAATAAGTATTTTATATTATTAATAAAAAATATTTTAATAAAGTTACAATGCGTTAATTAAAGTATTAAGATTGTAAATTAAAAAAAAAGAAGCAAGTAACATTAATAATATTGATTTTTGAGTTATATGAAAAAGAATAATATGGTCTAAATAAAAAAATTAAATTAAATTAATTACCAGCAAATGAAGAATAGCGCTGATACAATCTGCAATTAATAGCTATTATATTAATTTTTTATCAATTATCAACTCAATTTTTTAAATTTATTAAATATTTTAATTCACCTATTTAAATATCTATTAATTACCAGTTATATTCAAAAGGTGAATAAAATACCTTATGCACATGCAGTCAATGGTATTGATTTCAGCTTTCGACCAGAAATTATTTTTTTCTCCTTTTAATTTCAAGAAGTCCATGATTTATTAGGAATAAAAACAAAAGGAATTGAAAAAAAAAATAGTAAAAATAATTATAATTGTAATTATAATTAATATACTTAATTGAGATTTTTTATAAAGATTTTTAAAAAAATAATTATGTTAAATTTTAATATTAAAATACATCTTTTTTACATAATAAAATTATTTTTTTAATATTTATATTTTAATAAAGTATCATTTTCCATAAATCATCTAAATAAAATGAAATTAAAAAGTCAAAAACCTAGTTTGGCCCTTTAAAATAAGGATCAATAGTCATATAAGTATTTACAATATTTCAGAATCTAAATAAGTCATTTAAATTATAAAAAAATATTAAATTTTTTATTATTTTAGAGACAAATAATTTTTTTAACTTTTAAAAATAGATAAAAAAAATTAAACTATAATTTACTGTAAATATAAATCCAATCCAATACTATGCACGAAGATCTTTTAGTGTAACTAATTTTCATTAATAATTTTGTATATTTAATTTATAATATTTTGACAAATATTTATTGTATACTTATTAATATGCTCTAGGATGTAACAAATATCCATCGGAATATTATAAATCAGATACATAAAATTATTGATGAGGACCTATTCATTAAGAGATATTCATGGACAGCCTTACTTAAATTTATATTAGAATCAAATTATAATTTAGCTTTTTATATATTTTTAAAAAATTAAAGGTTTATTTGTCTCTAACCACTTATTTTTTCTTTTAATTTGAAAATTTTATTTTTTAAAAAAAAAGTTGAAGAATTTAATTGAAATTTAAAATACTTTAAAAATTTGTATGACTATTAGGCAAAAAGCTCGTATTTTAAGTATTAAAATAAACTTTTTATAAAAAGTAACATAATAAAAGGTAAGATAAAATTTGTTAACAGGTAAAGGGCCTACTTAAGCTAAAAATATAAGTCAATAGTCATTTAAGATTTTAAAATATTTTAAAATTTAAACGAGCCTTTTAAATTTAAAAAAAATAATAAGTTTTAAAATTTTAAAAATAAATAAATAAATTTTTTGTTATTTTTGAAATAAATAAATATTTTAATTTTTAAATAAAAAATATTAAATTATAATTTATATCTACCATAAATTCAGTGTATGAAGATCTTATTGTTCAAAAAAAACTTTTGTGTATTAGATCTATTTTTATCTGATTTTAAAGTTAAAGGCGTTATTTTAAAAAAAAAAATTATTTGATCTAATTTTTTTAAAATTTAAAAAATTTATTTATTTTTTTTAATTAAAAATTTAATTATATATGCACTTTAAATATTTAATTGCTATTTAACAAAATTTTAACAAACATTTTGCTTCTCTCTCTCTCTCCTTCGCTTTGCGTGTAAAACCCAGAATTAGCAATGGCGGACAAGCCAAGCAGAGCTCTGGTGTTGTACGGCGATGGATTGGCCCAATTCGTTGATCCATCCCACACCCATATCCACTCCCTCGCATCTAAAGCTGCCTGCGGCTTCTTGAGCCTTCCCAATGCCCCTCCCTCAGGTTTCATTTAATCTCTGTTTATTCTTTTAATTCCTTCTGCAGTGCACCCAATAAATTTCCGCAAGCTTATGCTCTTTTTTTTTTTTAATAATTTTTTTAATATGGTAGTCGTATTGGGTACTAGCTTCACCATTTTAGAATATGATTACTGCTCACGTCTAGATAGAATGGTTTAATAGTAGTTTCAGAATCTTCTGCTCTTGATTGTGATGTTAGGGATTCTCGTAGCTTGTCCATTGTTGATTCGTAAAATTAAGCTTCTATGGGTTCTTAGTAATTTTGCAATTGCGTTGGTGAAATGTAGTAATGTTTATTCAATTTCCATCACAATTTTGGTGTATATATATCTAATTTTCCAGCTTTGTTTTTGAATTCAATTATGCTCATGTGCATTGATGTACGTAATCCAATCCTATATTTATTACTCAAAAGCTGTATTTATTCTGTTGAATATGAACTAGTATCATAATTTGATATAATTGATGCTTGCACTGGATTTTTAAAGTTGTTCCGTCTCTCATGTTTATGGTTACTGGGACTTACTTGGAATTAGATTGCAGAAAGCGAGGATGAGAGGATAGTAAGGGAGTTTGCAAATCTGCTGGATGCATGTGAAGCTTATCAAGACATGGTAGGATGTCTAAATATTTTTGGGAATCAGAAAGTGCCTTCTATTTATAAATTTTACTGATAGTTATTGTTCTTGATTTTGTTAAGAGTTTTGAGAAGAGTACATTGATGCCAACCATTTCTCAGAGGTATTGGCCGTCTCATTTTTATTTTTAAGTTACTGTAAGAGATAGAAAATGTAAATTTTAATATACATCTGATAACTTCAATTGGCATGCTTTATAATCTCACTTCAGGTTCATGGGAATGAAGGCTGCTGTTGTCACAAATAGTCCTTACCTGAAATCCTTTGGCAGCAAGATCGGCTTCAATGTGTTGCAATTCAGTGATTTAAATGGAAATGATGGTTCACTTTTTGGAACATCAGTTGATCTTGTGACCTCTGAGTTACTAAAGTTGCTTGGATTTCAAGAGGGGCAGACAATAGAAACAAGCCAATTTGATTTTGTACTTGTGCACATAGGGGCTGGTGAAAGAGTGAATAGTGAGAGAGGCAGCGATGTTATAAGTGACACAGAATATATAAATGCTCTGGTTGGTGGTGTAATGAACACAGCACAACCTGGTTCAGAAATTGGTTCCCGGCTGCACTTGTCTCTTGTGATGAGCTACGGAAATTACGGAGAGATGGGTACCAATTTATCAATTCTGGCTTCTAAAGATGAAATGAACTCTGACCTTTCCATGCTTCTCCCTCGTCAAAGTTACACAATGAAAGGAGAAAAACCACGGACTGATGTTAGGTAAGACAACAAAAATATGGTAGATTGTGACACTACTTTCCAATTCATATGGATACATCTAACTTGTGTTCAACAGGCACCACTGTCCAATGTTAATTGCTCAGTGGCAGTATGCTGTGACCCGCATGGATATGGCAGAGACATTTTCTTTTAAAGACTTTAAAAAGGTACAATTTTGACTCAGATCTCATATGAAGCTCTTGTAATCAATTTATTAACTTTTTTTTGTCCTAGTTGAAATTTAAATCAAACTCTTCTGAGTCCCAATCAAATGTCTCAACATATTACTTACAGGGTTCCAATGGCTGTGGATGCTTGTTCCCATTTATGTTTTCTTTTTCTTTGCAGCATGGTGGAAATGGCGTAATACCAGCTGACAGATTTATGCACGAGGTTGCATTTAAGCTTTGGAAGGCCCCAAAATATGGAGCGTAAGCAAGGTTTCCTCGAAGCTTAGTCATTTATAAAACTGATTGCTAAGTGACATTGTTTCTTTATAAGAATTTTCCCGTGTAATTCCAAAATTTTCACATGTATTGAAGTTATTTAATAATCGATTTACCAAAAATAAATGATTTAATAGTTTCTTTATCTTATCTCAAATTTCTTTATTATAATATTAATATAAATTATTCAAAAATCTTGAGTTATATTTCATCTATGTGTTTTTATTTTTATTATAATGAGGGCATCTTTAAGACTTTTGAAATTTAAGCATTAATTTTATTGAAATTAAGTAATGCTATATTTACTTATTATAATTTTCATAAATATGCCAGCAATTCATAAGCTAAACACTAAATTTTTTATTTGAATTGTACATATTTTAGGGTAATTTGAATTTAGTCCTTATGAAAGCAGGACAGGTTAACCTGTACGAGGGATCTTGCCTCAATTTTATGAGCTTCTGTAATCCTTTACAATGCTATTCTTTATCTTGAGCAAATCTCAATTAACAGTTGCACATCCATTCAACACAAACGCAAGTATCCGAATGCTAGTGGGTATTTTGCAGTTATCATCTCAAAAGTCTCTGCTCTGTAATATGATGCTTATCTTCACAATCGAACAGAGTTCTGCTGTTTTCATGGAGTCCAAATCAATATGCATATTCTTGGTTAGAGATAACAACTGCTGTGATGCTTGTTAAATTATGCCCGGCCTGATTCTTTTTGCAGCAAGATTAAGCAATACACAACAGAGTGTCTCAACTACGTGTTCACAAAGGAAAAACAGATAGGTACAAATTCAAAACCGATCAAATTCAAGAATTTCAGAATTCACACGCCATCCAGTAACAATGCCAAGTAAAAAAACTTCTCGGTTTCATTTTAAAACAACTGTATAATCAGTTCAGTTTCATGATGCTGGGTAAAGATTAAAGATTTCATGATCCTATAACTCTCACTCGTATTTAGGTATTATGAACACTTCTAAAACAAGCGAGACTATCGATTCAGCTTTCTTCTCAAAAACAAACCTTTGACATTAGTTACAAAAGTTCTAGCACTCTAACAGGTTTTTCATGCAGTAAGTACCTGTGAGAAACCACACCATGAGAAGGAAGGAGAATGAAAATAGCCCAATTAGAAAGGGCCAGCCAACAAAAACAATACCCAGGCAGAGAACCACTGTGAAAGGAAAGAATGATCTGATTATTGACTTCCAGTTGATCCAATGTCCCTTGAACAGTATAAGAGCCGCCACATTTATCATGTTCCAACCCATTGAACCACGATAACAGAGTCGATTCAGGCAGTTGGCAACAAATGAATGAGAGTTACATGTAAAAAGGTTGTAGGTTTTATGCTCAAAGTGACACACGCTTGACTGAAGAGCATCATCCCATGTGATTGCAGCCCCATACTCGGTGTGCATATAGCCATGCTTGCATGTGTGCCCAGCTAGGTTTGGGGGAAAGCAACACTGGATTAACAACTCAAATACCAGAACAAATTTGTCAATAGAACAACAGAAGTATCTCTTTCATGAAGCAATGATGGGAAAATTATCAAATACTCCTGAAGCACTAAAAATCAATGCTCCGTACACTCACAAAAAATCAGTTATCCTTGAAGGCGCTATGAAATTGTGAGTGAAGGTACGTGTACTGGCAGCACCTAATAATTTCTCACAATGATGACAGTAACATACTAAATAAATTCATGATTCCAAATGAGTTGCCATCTTGTTTTGGAAATGCGGTGGCTTTCCCAACATCAAGATATGACTAAGAAGAAAACAAAAATCACCACACTGAGTAAATCTAATTCATCTTTTTGTATTATTCCACAAATGTAGTGATTTTATAAGCATGAAAATTGAGTCTTATCATTTGCATGAAATCACCCTTAATAAATGATTCTTATACTAATAGAAGGAGAGAGAGAGAGAGAGAGAGAGAGAGAGAGCACAACTAGGTGACTTAGGAAGCACTCATGTATCTATACCTGATTTCTATCAAGTTGAAGACATCTAGCCGCTGGACCAAAAGCCAAATTATCAATATTCACAAAACTAGATCCTGCAAAGTCTAAGATAGTTCCATCCTCCCTGCAAATGCCAACATGTCCAATGAAAGGTGCCAACCATGAGACAACTGGAAGTGGAGTCCAAACTAGACAACACGGAAACTTGGCTTTATTTGGATCAATTTCATCTAGTGGCCACAACTCATGCTGAAATCCTGATGTAGAACTCATATGCTCAATATCAGAAGCTCCTTGTACATCCATAACAGAAAATCTTCCGCGTTGCATGTGGATTTCAGCACCTTTCTATGGTGAAACATAAAATATGTCAAGCTACACCCTCAGACATAATGTACCTGTTACAATACAATCAAGTGGATCAATTATCATGTCACCAAGATGACAACCATGTTCAAAAAGGAAAAAACAGCAGCAGCTGCTCTTCTCAAAACTTGAAAAAAAAAAGGCATACACAGAAGATTCTTACTGATTTTTGAATAACTATTAATAAAGCATCATTAAACAGAATATAAAGCACATTATATCTTTTGATTTCATCTTCAGTCCTATGATCAATTCCATTCCTATTGGTAAACATGGTAAAAGAGTCTACACATTAGATCAAGATCCCTTGTATAAACACGGCACATTGTCACGCAAATAACTGGTAAAGTTCAGAATTTTAACTCATTTTCTGATATTGATCTTCAAGTCCATCGCTCGCACACATTTCAAAAACCAACCATTGCTCTTTATCGCATCAGTTTCTTTTAAGTTCAAAATATATACATTGTTGGTTCATTTATTGATAGACCAAGTTTTCATAAACTAAATTGGTAATAATATAATTCTCAAAAGATTTTCTTCGTTCCAATTTTGGTAACTCTCCTTTGTGGTAAAATCAATGTGAATATCTTGAACAACTGGACCTACATGTAAGTAGGGATTTTCCCTCATTTCTTTTTCTTCTTCTTCTTCAAAAAGTTTCGCGAAGGAAGAAAGAGGGCAAAGCATTTGAATTCAAGACCTCCTATTTAAGCAGAGATGCAGTAACAAACTACCTTAATGACTCAGTGGCAGGGATGTTATAAGTGGTAAGACTATTTACTAATAGTTGAGGATTTTGGAATTATCAGCGAACAGAAAGCAACCAACTTGGCAACTTATCACTGAAAAGAAACAAAAGAACAAATACAAAACATCAACAGTGATTGCCAGAAGCATTCAGTTTTGCATGCCCAATCAAAATTTTTCTGGTTCAACCAACTCCTTTTAATTTTTATGTACCCATTAGCATCCAGACGCATTAGTCCAATCAGGAAAATCTTTTAAAGTCCACCTTGTTTACATGACGCCACCATATGTAATACTAATGCAAAATCCTGTAGTCATTATAACATTTACAAAACTGGAAACGGGGCTCCACAGACATTAGTAATGCAAAATCCCCATCTGTAATCATGGTCAAACAAAGATTTCACATTTTGTGAAACCCAATAAAACACTGTCGATCTTATAGCTAGCTATATTTGTTTTAGCTGGAGAATAAATTGACTGACAGAAGTTCCCCATTTGACTCATTGCAAGACCAATTTCCAGCTTTTAAAAAATAATCGTTTACAAAAGGAGAAATATTATAGCTTAAACAAAGAATTTAATCTTGCCAGGTTTCAAATTTTCCCAGAGCAACAGTTACTAATGAAAAAAAAAAACACCTATGCAAAAATAGAACTTCTAAAGATGGGATTCTAATGCTATTTTATAGATGATTTTCAGGTACCTAAAGATAAACCCAACAAATCAGACAACTTTTATTTACAAAACTTTCAAATTAACCACCGAATGCTCTTGCCTGAAAGACCACATATCGACCCACAACAGAAAAGACAGACAAAAGGGTCTTCAAATTAAAATTGTGAAACTTACTCGACCAGTTTCTATGCAACCAAACAGAACCCAGAAGAGTTCTCCACCCTCAAAAGAGAAATAAACCAAGCAAAAAAAGAGAAAAGAATCTGAATCCTCCTATAATGCATATACAATCATCATCATCAGGAGAAGAAGAAGAAGAAGAAAATGAAAATAAATGAAAAATGATACTAACCGGTAAAAAGAGGCGGCGAAGAGGCAAAATAAATTAAACAGGCTTGTATAAAATCAGCAAAGAAACCTTAGAGAAAAGAAAGTGTGAAAAAGAAGAAGAAACGTTTCTTTTCTTCTGGTAATTGTTGAGACTGTTGCTGAAGGCTGCTGTGTTCATGGTGTATAGAGAAGCACAGAAGGAGGCTAAAGACCTATTTAATGACAGGTTAGATTGAAAAAAATAATAAAGAATAAAAATTCTAAAAATGGGAAATAATAAAAAATTAAAATTGGTGAGATTGTATTTGGAAGAGGAAAAGGAAGGAAAAAAGGAGATGATAGAAAAAGGAGAGATGCATGAACCTTTCCTGATTTTCGCCTCCTCGTGGGGCCCTCTGCAAGCCACCGTCTTTTTTTTTTCTTATTATTTTTTTTAAGAGATTAAGAGGATGTTTAATTTAGATATTATCTTTAATTTTTAATTTAAAATTTATTTTTTAATTTATAAATTAATTTAAAAATAAATAATTAATTATTTAATTAAATTATTTAAAAAATTAAATTTAAATATTTTATTAAAATATATTTAAAAATAATTTAATTTATTAAAATAATTAAAAGAATATATAGTTAAGTTTTATATTATTAAAATCAATATAAAACAATAAATATATACATTATATAATTTATGATTTATAATTTATTTTAAGTAATTTTTTATTAATAATTTATTATTTATAAGTAATTTTAATTAATTTATAAATTAAATTAAATATTTTTATTTGAATAAAAATTTTTTAAATAAAAATAATCTCATTTTTTAATTCATTAAATAAATAATAAAAAATTTATTCAATTACATCCTGCAATTGCAGGAGCATGAAAACTTAAATTTAAATTTTTTAATTAAATAATATATTTTTTAATCAAAAATTAAAAAATAAAAATTGATCATGAGCTAGAAAAATAATATATCACCGTATCTTTTGTCGTTTGTAGTATGCATTGATTTTCCTTTATTAATAAAAAAAATTTAATTTATTGTATTAAAAAAGTAAATTTTATTTCATTAATGCTGAAAGATATTTCAAAAACCATTCAAAATGGTGACTTTTTGTCCATCAGTCTGCAATCTTTAGTAAAAATTATTATTTTAAATATTGTTAAAAAATAATTTAAAATGCAATTTTATTTTTTTTTTATAATTAAAGCATATTAATTTAATTTTTACTTAATTTTAATATTCTCAAATTATAATACATTTAAAAAATTGTTATTTTAAGAGTATTTAAGAAATTATTATTTTAAGAGTATTTAAAAAATTAAAATTAAGGGACAAAAATAAAACATGAAATAAAATTTAGAGATAAACTACTAATTAAAACATCAAAATCAAATCATATAATTTTAAACAAATTAAATGGTATTATTATCCAATTCAATTATATTATACACAGATGGAATTATAATATCATATAATCAATTAAAATATATATATATATATATATTAAATTTTAATAAAAATATATCAATAACAATAATTAAATTTTAATCCTGAAAATTTTAATTTATATTCATGTTAAGAATAAAAAAAATATATAAAAATTACAAGTCTAAATTCTTTTTCCAAGCCCTCTTGGGCCTCTTCCATTTTCTAGAACAAAATTCCCTCCAGATTCAAGATTTGCCACCTATACAAAATCTTCCATCATAAAAAAAATTCTAAAATTAATAATAATAAATAAGAAAAATACACATTTTCTGTAGATGTGTGATTAATTTATTTATATAGCCATTTTATTAAAAAAATCCAAACAAATGGATCTATGAACTGTTTATTCATATTCTATACTAATAGTAGATAAACAAAAAGCTGAGACAACTCACATTTAAGAATTTTTTTTATAAAGTGGACAAATAATGCAACACAAAATCCAAAGATTTCTTTTGTGGAAACTGTGGTAAGATTTTATTAGATGATGGGCACATAGATCCAGACACATAATTTAAGGGATTTAGCATCCCACCATGGAAAATGGTTCATGCCAGACACTTCAATCCAACCTGGTCCACCAGCCAGACCATCAACAGATTCTTTTGAACTTTGAACCCATATCTGAATCTAATATGCTTAATAATTTAACACACCTCTAACCAATTATGGCTGCAAAAATTGCCAGTATTATGAGCTCCCAATTCCATTTTCATCTTATTGATATTGAATTCTTTATCAAAAATATAATATAAAAAGTCATTCAACAAACCTCAAGCTAAGCTAAGGTAAGCCCACTGGAACTGACTAATTAAAAAGGTATGCCAAAAGCAGCCAAGGTATCCTGATAAACAATTGAGAGGTGAATATATTTTAATGTCATTGCACTTGTTCGTTCGCAACATTTTTCAACCACAGGAAAATAAATTACAGTATAGTATACAGGGACTTATAAAACTGTACAGAAAGGGGATGTAGATATAAAAATATGCTCCTGAATCTATACTGGCCTGTACAAAATATAGACAGCTGCTTAATTTTTTTTTTTGCAACTAAGAAAGATTTGGCTCACCGCAGAATGCATCTGGCTCGAATGATCTGGCTGAATCATCATTATACACCCCAGGAATGGCTCTATCCTTAGCTGCTTCAGATGGGTATGGACCCTTTTGGGCTTCACCAACATTGATGAACAGAAGAATGCATACAAATAATGACGTTGCAAGTGTTAGAAGAGTGTACTTTAATCTGCTCAATACAGGCTTAACCTATTTGAGAAATTAAAATAAAATAAATTAGTCTCATGTATAAATTCCCTAAATTTGACAGAAAGAGAACCAGTTCCATTTTGACAATCATATCCAAAAGCTGTTGATTATATACAAGCTAGCAATTTGAAAATGAATTACATTTGTGACTCCGTGCATGGCAGAAGCTCTTAACACTTCTTTGCACTGCCTCTCAGAGACACTGAATAGAAGAAATGGCAAAAGCTGAATCATATATTAACCTCTATAAATGAGTAAACGTATTCAAGGTTCTGCTCTACAAAAATCTTAACATAAGATATCCTCAGTTTCTGACACATTGTACATCCCTATCCATAGCATTTTATATTATTTATTATTTTTTGAAAGTAATTATTAAAATAAAATTAATAACGTCTTATATTTTAATTTTTATTTAATTTAAAATTTAATTAAATATTATATTAAAAATAATTTCTTTATAATAAAAATGTTATGGTGTAAAATATTAATTATTATAATAATATTTATTAAAATAATATTTATTTTTTATTTAAAAATATAAAATAAAATAATTAATAAAAAAATAAAATTGAACACAGTAGCATCCAACTTTCATTTAATTTTTTAATTAATTAATTTAATAATTTTTAAGTAAAAAAAGTTGTACGCTATTGAAATCTATTATAATTAGTGTCTCACCTCCAAACTTTTCAATCCAGCACAACTTCACCCTTTGATAATTAAGTTCAATTTGACCATTTTTTTGGTATATTATTTTTTCTATTACACCCATCTGGTAAAAAGCTTAAGCTTACAAGTGCAGATTGAAGATTTTCATTCTTGAATAAATTTCTTCAGAGGGGACAACAAAAAGATGTCTCACAAAAAGGTTAAATATACTTCAACCTTAGATCATGCATAACACATTTTTTCTATTAATTCACAAGAACGTATAAACAAAAACATTACACCCCATCAACGACAATGAAACTTCGAATCAGCCTACAACAATTTACTTACAGAAAATGAACCAAGAAGTCGATCTCGTGCCAAAACTTCAGAAGTCTTCACCCATATCTGTTGAGGAAATTCAATTTTAGACTCAACAATACAGATATACATTGCCACTAAAAGCTCAACTTGACTGGAATATTCTATTTTCTAATGTTTAGGAGCACAAAGGAAACTCAGAAAAGTGTTCCTCCATGGGAAGTTGCTTGATACAAAAGGCTTGAACCAAGCTTGCATTTTCAACCCAACAACTTAGCCAGCCAAGATACATGAATCTTTCTTAAACTATCATGAAATGTGTCAACTCATACATAACTGTTTCTTGAACAATTGCAAGCAAATTCTTGTGATATTACTCTACAATCACAACAGATTGATGAATGTTACACTGGTCAACCAAAAGAAAAATGAGGTAATAGTTGGTGTAATGTCAATTTCTTAAATTCCTTCCATAATATGCGCGCTAAATTCTCTCAGAATATGACAGAAGCTGCAACGTTTCAAATAAGCACAGAACTTTATTTATTGAATCAAATGGCTAACCCAAACCACTGGTTCAATGAAGTTATGTATAATGCTTAGCAGTCGCAATGAATTGTATTGTTGTGCAATAAAAAGATGTACAAGTTATCATCCACTACATTAACCTAGGAAGTTCTATTGCTAAGGAAAAGCTCAAAGAAAAAAAGAAAATAATAACAACTATTTAAGACCTCTCCCTGCAAGCATCAGCCAATCAGAGCGATATAAAAGTGACAAAGACGCAGTTAAAAACCAAAGGAGAATAAATTTCCTGTACCTGACCATCATACCACCCAGTCTCTTCGTCTGCAACAAAAGATAAGAGATTAAAGAACTGCCTCGCCAATCAAAGAAAGCTACGAGAACAATGTAGCTCTGCTTGGTTGCTCAGAAAATGAAAATTATTGCACCCGTAGACTTTTAAGATACAAAAGTACTTTAGATGCATCGTTGAAATCATTAAGAAGCATACAAAAGCAAAACGAGACAAGACGAGACAAGAATAAGATAGAATTACATTCAACAGTGGCACTGAGCAAACGATTCCCCACGTAGGCCCAACCTAGATACATCCTCACAACAGCAAGACTCACCACAAGTATCCCACTGGATAAAGCTGCAAGAATTGGCTTCAACGGTTCCAATTCTGGTCTCACCGAACCAAACCAAGCGACGGGCAACCCGACAAAGAAAACAAAAGCAGCGCCAACAACGAACAATCGAGAGCTGTACTCAATAAAGTCATCGGCAGCCCAGGAAAAGGGGAAGGAAGTGGAAAGATTCTGGTACTCATTTATGGGCTGTTGGTCAAGTGGAACAGGGCACTCTGTTTCAGATGGAGTGTTGCTTCCATTTCTAAATGATGAAAAGGGTATGTTAGGAATTATGTTTTTATGGTGGTGTAATCTAGGTTTGGCAAATGGGATGAGGAATTTGGAGGTGGGGATGGGAGTGGGAGTGGGAGTGGGAGGGGAGAAGAGGACTGGAGGTTGTTTTGCTGTTAAGTGAAGGTCCAGAATTGCCATCCTCGCCTTGATGGCTTTGCTCTGCTCCATCTAAATTTCATTTTATTCTGGAATGAAAGATTTTTGAGGGGAAGGGGTTATGATCAGGTGTATTTTCCTTCACTTTACACAGAATGTCAATGCTTGATCTTGGAGTGACTGAATATCAATGCTTGATTTTGGAGTGTGATCAATGGCGAGGATCAATGAAGGTGATAGCTACGCCTATCATAGGACAATTTGAATGAGTGGCTTGAAGACAAGAGGATTCAGGGATTTTTTTTTTAAAAGAAAATCGAATTATAAATGTTATAAAATTGACAAAAGGCGTTTATAAGCTGCTGTGAAATAATTTAATAGTCACTTAAATTTCCCATTAATTCGTTTTTATCTTGTAAATTATTGAAATTTTAAAAAAATATAAAAAATTTTAAAATTAATAGAATTAACTCTTTATTAATGGCCTTTCGAGATTTCACATTAATTATAAATAGCATATATATAGATAATTTATATAAGTTAATATATTTTGATAAAATTATTATTATTTTATTAAAAAGTGTGTCATATCATTTAATTATCTGGGTGTATATATACCTTTAGAGAAAAAAAAAATCAAAGTGTTCAAGAGGGTGAGCTGATGTGTGCATTCGCTTAACTCCCTGTACATGAATCGTGTATACGTAGCCCACTACGTTAAGAGCTGATCCTTCAAAATCTCATATCGATTGTGAATAGCGTGTAAAGGTAGTTTATATGAGTTAGAATGTCTTAATAAAATTGTTATGATTTTAATAAGGAGCGTGTTCTGTCACTGAATCATTTAGGTGCGTGTATATACCTTTAAAGAAAATATAAAAAAAACTCTCTGATTAATGGGTCATAATTTTTAGTTAAAATCACAATTGCTCCCCAATCAAAACTTTAAATAAGTTTCACTTCCCATCCGCTCCCCATCTTTCACAGGCAAACCAAAAATAGCAACCAGAGACAAAATCTCAAAACTCAGTATTCAATTCTCCAAATACAAAGTGAATTAAATCAATCATCTTCTTAGATAAATCAGCAAGCAGTTTCTTAAAATCCTAAGTGACAGATTTTGGCTGTAACACCCCAAAATTTTAAATTTTATTATTTTATGAATATTATTGAAATTTTAATTTTAATTAAATTTTAAGAAATTATTTGAGATTTTTCGGATTTTAAAAATTGGGTTCGATTTTCTGAAAATATAAACTTTGATGATTTTTAAAAATTTATTTAAAGACCACGTGGCAAAACTAAAAATATATTTGGAGTCTACGAATTTTTCTGAATTTTCTGAAATTTTTTCGAAATTTTTGGACCTCGTTTTCGATCCCGAGATAGAATAAAAATTTAAAAATTTTGTATCCTGAATCGAACCGGCCGAATCGAACCGGACCGGATTGGACCGGTCGAATAGGACCGGCCTTTTCTTTTTCTTCCTTCTTCCTCCCGCGCGCGTCCGACCTCCTCCCCTTCTCTCTCTCTTTTCTCTCTCCTCCCTCCTCCCCTTGCCGCGCCGCCACCTCCCCTGCCTCCCATTTCGCCGTGTGTAGGCCCCAAGCGATCCCAACCCACCGGCCACCGCCCCAAACGGCCGGAAAACGCGCGCGAACGTCCCTCCCTAGCGCGCGCGACCGTTCGTCTTCCCGACCAAAATCCGGCCGATCCGGCCACCAATCGAACCGGGTCTTGTGTCTAAAATCATCAACTCGTCGAGAGCTTTCCATAGACACCAAGAATGCCGAAATCCATTGAGCGGTTTGTCCAATTTTTGCCCGAGAAGTTTTAGCTCATTTTGACTTTCGGGTTAGATTTCTCGCAAACCGTGAATCCCACGAGAAAATCGAGAGTACCAGAGTGCTCCACTCGTCGAGAGCTTCGCAGCGACATAAATTTTGAATTTTTTCGACACCGTTTTTCGGTGGGTCCCACGGAACTTCGCAGTGTCTTTCCGAGCATTAAATGAGCTTAGAAAATTCTGAAAAATTTATGTACTAACCCCCGTGTTGTGGGCTTCGTGTAGGTATCATCAATTAGCAGAAATTCGACAGTTGACCGGGTCTGTGAATTTCCGGCTAGACAGACCCGTTACAGGAAAAGTCTCCGAATTGGACCAAGGTTTTGGCTACACCCCCCTTGTCAGACGTCCCAAGCGCGTCCCCAGAGTCAGAATCGGCAAAGGTAAACCCGAACCTTGCTTTTTCGTAATTTTCTAGTGCTTAAATAAGATTAAAAATCCATAAAATATTCTCGGTATCTCAGAAAATTATGATTCTTTTTGCAATAGCCTAGTAATATTGCTAAGGACCGCGGGGCAAGGTTTTAGAATTTTTAGAGCTTGTTTGGGTAGTTTTTGCAAAAATGATCAATTATAAGGACTAAATTGAAATTTTACATATTGTGATGGATGACTGATTTGATGGTCCCAGGAGGGGCTGTGTGATGTGATTGAATTGTGGATATATGAGTTGCGAATATAGAAGTGTGTTTTGAGCCCTTTTGCAAGTTGGGTAGGTCCTAGGTATAAAGGAGACTCTACCGGATTTTCGGCACGACTTAAGACGTATTTAGTCTTTTCTTGATTTGTATTGAGTCATTTATATTAAATAATTGTAATGTAATTGTCGGGTGAGCCGGGACAGCCTTCTTCCTCCGCCCAACCGCCACAGTGACCGTTGTCAAGTCTGTGAGTAAAATATTAATTTTAATTGTAATTTCACTATTATTATATGTTCAAGCATGCCCATGCATCACTTATATGCATATATCTATGTAGATAAACTTTAGGCATGATTTATGTTACATTCATAACTGTGAAAGTGCCATGTATGTTGTTGTGGTAATTTGGAGCAGAGTGCGTGCGTTGGCATGCGTGTGATGTGGTGTGGACTATGGATAGGACGGGTAGTCACGGCTTGAGATCTTCGCTGGGACCCGATCCTTCGGGGGGTAGTCACGGCTTGAGTTCTTCGCTGGGACCCCTGATTTGGTTTATTAAGCGAAAGTCTGACTTGAGTTCTTCACTGGCACCAGGTTGGATTTAAGAGAGCTGTATAGGGGATCAGCTCCCATATATTATGATTGATATTACAGGGTGTGTGAGTGCTCCAAATTACCTTTTTGATGTTATGATGTGAATTTATTGCTGATGCTGCATTTCACTCTACAGGGTGCACTAGTTCTAGATAGTTATAGAGATTATGGTTAAAATTGATATTTTACTCTCTGAGTCAAACGCTCACTCCTGTTCAATATTTTTTTCAGGCCACAGGAGGATATTTTTGAGATTAACATGCTTTCTTCCTTGCAGGTCGATTATTAACGTTTGTATAAACTTGTTAAATCTTAGAATTTTCGCATGTGTTAGAAATATTTATTTGATATGGGTCTGTAAACTAAATTATTATTTTGGACCTGTAAACTTAATATTCTATGCATGTTTGATGGATTGGATGAGGGAGCTGAGCTCCCATTTATTTTTATGCTGATGAGTATGTGGAGGGTGAGCTGAGCTCCCCAATTGAGTATTTATTGTGTTTACAGGTCGGGTGAGTCAAAAACTCCCCGTTGAAAGGTCCATTTTATGGCCGGACTCTATCCGGGTGATTTCTTGAAATTGGGCCCAAATGGGCCTTAGAGTTAGGTTAAGTGAATAGTTAGGCTTACTACGGGCCTCGGGGGCTTTAGGCTGGCCCAAGTCCTAGTGCCGGTCCGGCCCATAGGTTGGGTCGTGACAAATGTGGTATCAGAGCTTAGGCTCTAGATTCTTAGGGAATGCTTGTCTAAAATGTTGGAAAGAGTCTAATAGGAGTCACATGCGGAAAATAGGGTCCACATTTGTCTTGCATTGTCATCTTTGCTTCTAGTTTCTGCTTCATATATTGTGTGTAAATATGAGTCTATAGAGCTGTGTAATGAGTAATTTTGAATTTTGTGGGCTAATGCTGCTGAATTTCAGGAAAATGCATAGAAGGTGAGAGAGCCGCCATCGCACTGTAACCAAATGTGCCTGACGAGGTGTCAGCACGAGATGAGGCGCCTGCCCCGAGGAGGTGGGGTAGGAGGCCTAGAGCTGCTCAAGTAGAAGAGTAGCTGCCACCAGTTCAGGATCAGTCGTTTATGGCTCAGGGTCCCATGGACCCCATGGCAGCTACTCTAGCTGGGTTACAGAGGACCATCGATATGATGGCGCAGTATATGGTCCACCCTCCACAGCAGCAGCAGTCCACTGCACCAAGAGGAGAACCTTACAAACAGATCATCAATTTCAAGAAGTTGGTGCCTGGTACTTATGATGTGTCAGACGATGCATATCGGTTTTTGGATTCATGCAGGCAGAAGTGCGATTGGTGATAGAAGACTAATAGAGTGTATGCAGCATGTCATGGGACCTATGCCTAGACAATGGATGAATGACTGCATATTACCTCGGATGGAGGGTTTGTCGTGGACTCAGTTTGTGGAACTGTTCATCAATCGGTTTGTGCCAGAAAGCTTCAGGGATCAAAAGCAGTGGGCCTTTGAGGCCTTAAGACAGAATGGCAGGTCTGTAGATGAGTATGCTACAGAATTTCTGGAATTGAGCAGGTATGCCCCTACAGTAGTATCTACAGAAACTATGAAGGTGAAGAGGTTCCTAAAGGGGCTTGACAGGAGGTATGCAAACCTGGCCATGATGTCTGATCAGTCGTTTGATGTGATAGTTGATCGAGCCAGACAGATAGAGATTAGCTATGCTGCGGATGACAGCGGAAGAGCAAAGAAAAACAGAGCAGATGGTTCTTTAGGTTCTCCCCATATGGGTGCTCCAGATAGTGGTGGCCAGAGTAATTTCAGAGGAAGAAGTAGGAACAAGAATAATGGTTTTAGACACAAATCCCGAGGATTCAGACCAGGGTACGGATCTAGCAGTGGTCACAGTTCAGTGTACAGCAGTTCTGGGTTTGATTCAGGATCCTCCTTGGCACCTTGTGCATAGTGTGGAAGAGGACATTTAGGACCTTGTATGATGGGTTCAGGAGTATGCTTTAGGTGTGGCCAACGAGGTCACTTTGCTAGGGAATGCCTCGTGTTCAGCGAGCCACAGATGGGGTCACAGGGTTCTGTTGCAAATGTTCCTCGTCAGTTGTATCCGGGTGCTTCCAGCATGGCAGGCAGTTAGTTATGTGGCCAACAGGGCCGAGGAGAACGGGGACGTGGATTTGGAGGCAGATCAGGAGGTAGAAGTCAGTATCAGGGTTCTGCCACTCAGGGTAGGGGTCAAGCTCGGGTTTTCACCCTGACCCACCAGGATGCTCAAGCTTCAAATGCAGTTGTGGCAGGTATTCTTCTGGTCTGCTCCTATGAGGCTTGTGTTTTGATAGATCCGGGTGCTACGCACTCATTTGTCTCCCCTGTGTTTGCCATGAGGATGGGTAGAAACCCTACAACCTTAGAATGTCCTTTGTCGGTAGCTACCCCACTTAGTGACAACATAGATGTAGATATGGTTTTTCCGGGTAGCCCAGTAGTGGTGGATGGAAAGATCCTCCCAGCAGACTTGGTTCCTCTACCAGTGATTGATTTTGATGTAATTTTGGGAATGGACTGGTTGGCAACTCATTATGCCACCTTAGACTGCAGGAACAAAAAGGTGTATTTCCACATACCCGGTGTGGAAGAGTTTAGCTTTGATGGTGACAGGAGCGTGGCTCCATATAACTTGGTGTCAGCAATTAGTGCTAGAAAAATGTTGAGGCGTGGATGTCAAGGATATTTGGCATTGGTAAGTGATACATCTGTGAAGGTGTTAACATGGAAAATATTCCTGTTGTCAGAGAATTCATGGATGTCTTCCCTAAAGAGCTTCCAGGGTTGCCACCAGAAAGGGGAATAGAGTTCTGCATTGATGTTGTTCCGGGTACAAACCCCATATCAATGCCACCTTACAGGATGGCCCCAGCAGAATTGAAAGAGTTAAAAGAGCAACTACAGGAGCTGTTGGACAAAGTTTTCATAAGTCCGAGCACTTCACCCTGGGGTGCTCTTGTTCTATTTGTGAGAAAGAAGGATGGGTCATTGAGGTTGTGCATTGACTATAGACAGCTGAACAAGGTGACTGTAAAGAACAAGTATCCACTCCCTCGGATCGACGATCTATTTGATCAGCTCCAAGGGGCTAGATTCTTTTCCAAGATAGACCTACGATCAGGCTACCATCAGTTGAGAATCAGGAATGAGGACGTGTCCAAAATGACATTCAGGACAAGATATGGTCATTATGAGTTCTTGGTGATGTCTTTTGGACTCACTAATGCACCAGCAGCCTTCATGGACTTGATGAACAGGGTGTTTAAGCCATTTTTGGACCATTTTGTCATCGTATTCATAGATGACATTTTGGTATACTTTCGGACCAAGGAAGAACACGTGTGGCACTTGAGAATGGTGTTGCAGACTTTGAGGGAGAACCAGCTATATGCCAAATTTTTGAAATGTGAATTTTGGCTAGAAAGCATCTCATTCTTGGGACACGTGGTTTCTAGTGACGGCATTCAAGTGGATCCCAAGAAAATTGAAGCTGTAACTGATTGGCTTAGGCTTACAACAGTCACTGAGGTGCGAAGTTTTCTGGGTTTAGCTGGCTACTATAGGCATTTTGTGCAAGATTTTTCCAGGATAGCGGCTCCCCTAACTAAGTTAACTTGGAAGAATGTTCCATTCATTTGGACAGATGACTGTGAGAAGAGCTTCCAGAAGCTTAAGGAGTGTCTAACCACCGCCCCTGTGTTGACACTACCTATGAGTGGTGAAGGATACACAGTGTACTGTGACGCCTCCAGAGTTGGCCTAGGGTGTGTTTTGATGCAGAATGGAAAAGTAGTGGCTTATGCTTCAAGGCAGTTGAAGAGGCATGAGCAGAACTACCCCACCCATGATTTGGAAATGGTGGCTGTAGTCTTTGCACTAAAAATCTGGAAATTATTTGTATTAAATAATTGTAATGTAATTGTCAGGTGAGCCGGGACAGCCTTCTTCCTCCGCCCAGCCGCCACAGTGACCGTTGTCAAGTCTGTGAGTAAAATATTAATTTTAATTGTAATTTCACTATTATTATATGTTCAAGCATGCCCATGCATCACTTATATGCATATATCTATGTAGATAAACTTTAGGCACGATTTATGTTGCATTCATAACTGTGAAAGTGCCATGTATGTTGCTGTGGTAATTTGGAGCAAAGTGTGTGCGTTGGCGTGCGTGTGATGTGGTGTGGACTATGGATAGGACGAGTAGTCACGGCTTGAGATCTTCGCTGGGACCCGATCCTTCGGGGTAGTCACGGCTTGAGTTCTTCGCTGGGACCCCGATTTGGTTTATTAAGCGAAAGTCCGGCTTGAGTTCTTCGCTGGCACCAGGTTGGATTTAAGAGAGCTGTATAGGGGATCAGCTCCCATATATTATGATTGATATTACAGGTTGTGTGAGTGCTCCAAATTACCTTTTTGATGTTATGATGTGAATTTATTGCTGATGCTGCATTTCAATCTACAGGGTGCACTAGTTCTAGATAGTTATAGAGATTATGGTTAAAATTGATATTTTACTCTCTGAGTCGAACGCTCACTCCTGTTCAATATTTTTTTCAGGCCACAGGAGGATATTTTTGAGATTAACCTGCTTTCTTCCTCGCAGGTCGATTATTAACGTTTGTATAAACTTGTTAAATCTTAGAATTTCCGCATGTGTTAGAAATGTTTATTTGATATGGGTCTGTAAACTAAATTATTATTTTGGACCTGTAAACTTAATATTCTATATGCATGTTTGATGGATTGGATGAGGGAGCTGAGCTCCCATTTATTTTTATGCTGATGAGTATGTGGAGGGTGAGCTGAGCTCCCCAATTGAGTATTTATTGTGTTTATAGGTCGGGTGAGTCAAAAACTCCCCGTTGAAAGGTCCATTTTATGGTCGGACTCTGTCCGGGTGATTTCTTGAAATTGGGCCCAAATGGGCCTTAGAGTTGGATTAAATGAATAGTTAGGCTTACTACGGGCCTCGGGGGCTTTAGGCTGGCCCAGGTCCTAGTGCCGGTCCGGCTCATAGGTTGGGTCGTGACATTGGCTGATCTTTTAAAGGCTCAGAGGACTCGGCACATTTGGGTTGGGATTTTTAGGCCAAGGATATTCTTGCTTTTGTGCTTTCCTAATCTTGGCAATCATTGAAAATCAGTCATTTTCCAGCTGAATTTCACTCTCTTAAAGGTCCTCAAAGGGCTGCCATTAACTTCATTGCTAGAGAGCCTTCTAAATTGGAAAATTGGTCTTTATTCGTCTAATAATATCAATTTATACTCTGATTAGCGACCCAATAGTGAAGACATGATGTCCTGTCCACAGGAAGGGTACAAGACCTCCACCTTTGTCTCTGCCACTGCCACAATCACCGTAGGAATATTAATTCTACAATCGCCCTCCATGCCACTTCCTCTTTTATCATTACCATCTCCTCCTCCCTCCACTATCAACATCACCAACTACCCCAAAACTCAGCCACCGCTAATGTCTTCTCCTCTACTAATGAACTAGTCCTTCGAACCACAAATCCAAGTCCAACACTACCTTTATTCAACATCTAAAACAATGAAGCCAACTTCAAAACACAATAACATAGGAAAATAAATTGCAAAATGCTGTTTCATTAGAGAGAAAAGTGAAGCTTTTGAAAATGACCCTCGTCACCGAAAAACGAATACCGTAATTCTTGAGTTCAAGAAAATTTCTACGAACAAAAAATCAGAAAGTGAAGTTAAATGAAATTACCTAAAATTATGAGGGAAATTGAAATATGAGTGGGGCAGCAACAATTGGAGAGGCAATATTATGTTCTAAAAAGGAAAAATGAAAGAAAATGCAAACAATAAGAGAGTAGAATATGCATTTAACAAAAATAGACACAATTTTAATGTCCGTGATCATGTAAAAAACACGTGATCAATTTTCGGCTTATTTGATATATTTTTCACAGGATTTGGACCTTTTATGTCTTCTTTCAATTTCAAGGTTTAAATGGCCCAAATGAATTAACCAAGAATTAAGTCACTATTAGATTATTTCACAGGCTTAAAAAAGCCTTTTGCCTATAAAATTTAAAGGTAAAAAAATATACAACTTCAAAGATTCACATTGAAAATCGCTGTTAAATCACTACAAATTTCAGAACAAACATCGGAACCAGAATTCTGACAGAGGAAAGAACTGTAAATAAATATAAACACTTCATAAAGAAAATTCTTCTTCAATTGTTTTTCCTTTTCTTTTTCTTTTCCACAATGACCGCAGAGATCCCATGTTTACAATTCTGGAGTTGGGATTGCTTACCCAAACGAGACCTCCACAGAGAAAGAAAGAAAAATTGAAAGATTATTTTTTCTTTTTCCCATTTCAGGATTTTTTTTTTCTTACATGTAAGATTAATGACAATAACTATTTATGCTACTAAAAGCAACTTTCCGATGGCATTCTCCTCTGCACTTATGCAGTTTAATTGGGAGAATGTCCACTCTGTGTCGAATCAACAGGCTTGCGCTGAGTCCCCACTTTGAATGAACCAACACTTCCCTGTCAAGTAGTATCTTTCTTGGCATCAAATAAAAGAAACGGGAAAAAAAAAAAGGCTGCTCCGGCTCTTTGAGACGAGAAACAACCTAAACTACAGTAGTAATGTTCCGGTCATTCTATTGTTTGATATGTATGTTATGTTCTTTCAACATGTAAATTTTGAATGTGACGCAGACGGGATATAAGTTGTGAAAAAGAGGGTCGCAAGTGTGGCTCCCTGCAAACACAATGAGAAGTTGGTTATCATAACCGAAACTCCATAGAAATTTTGGACTAGTCTAGAACTCACCTTTGCCAACAATCATGTATTGTCTGTGCAATGGCTGGATCAACATCCTCTGGAATCTCAAGACGCTTATTTTGGAATCCAACAGCTCCCACAACCTGCATTGGATTCAAGCCTTTCCAAGGGATTTGACAGGTGGCCAACTCCCATAATATCACACCAAAACTGTATACATCACATCTGAAAGGAAGCCCATCGAATTGTATAAGAAACACGCTTAGAGAAAACTTTCCAATCAAATGCCACCTCCTACATTCTGTGTAAGTTCACTTACTTCTCGTTTGCTGGTTCATTCCTTAGGACTTCAGGTGCCATCCATTCAGGCTACAGTGCAAAATCAAACTTCTAGTTTGTTATTTGGTTGAAGAATAAAAGAAAAGAATTATGAGGGAAAACCCATGCAATACGTTTGACAAAATCTTACCGTTCCAGCAGTAGACTTTGAAGACAGAAAAGTATGGTGCTTCATGCGTGACAATCCAAAATCACAGACCTGCAGATAGAATTACACAACACGTTGTTAAAAAATATTAATTATTTCTTCCAGCAAAGAAAAAGCAGTCAAATCTGATTCCATTTAATGTAAGCACATAAACAGCTCATGATTTAAGAGGCAGAAATTAGTTTCATCAACCTTAACAACCCAGTTTTTGTCAACAAGGAGATTTGGAGACTTTAAATCTCGATGCACTATGGGAGGATGGCTTGTGTGCAAGTAATTCATTCCCTTGGCCTGTGAGAAACAGCTTTACTAAACAAAAAGTAGGGAAAAGAAAATAAAAAGAACCAAAGTAACCAAGAAAAAAAAAAAAGAGATGATCCAACTAATACCACATCAAGAGCCATTCGCATTCGCCTCTTTTCATCAAGTTGAGGATTGGGACGATGTAGTAGCCTATACAAACTCCCCCTGCACACCAATAAGGAAGAATAAGATGCGAACAAGACCAAAATAATAATAATAATAATAATAACTGACTCAGTAGCAACTATTTCTCGTTGAAAAACTAGTTGGCAGAAAACTAGGACAATGATGACAATGTGAAAATTCCCTGACAACAATCTTTTTTAATCTAATGTCTAAAAGATAAGACTTCACTCTTGTATTCACAAAGCTAGGATTATCATGACTCAGATTTGACTGTTCACACTGATTAAACAAAATATCAGGCTACAAATAAACATGCAAGCATCTGAGGACAATGAAGTTAAAATTTACAATGCCAATAACAAAAACCTTGCAGTGCACGGCTGCAGGTAGAGAGAGAGAGAGAGAGCAATCTTTAGAAAAATTCAGGTATTCAAGTGAACATTTAATTTACATCATATTGTTAATTCAGTTTAATATGGATCATTATGAACAAGGACTCAAATATTTGACAGATGTAGCTTTAATTTAAAGATTTCTGGAAGAAGACAACATGAAAACATGACAGATCAAAAGGTAGTCTGGAACTCTGGATGTAGAGAGAAGAGAGAGAGAAGGGGGGAAAACCTGGGCAGGAATTCTGTCAGTATTGACAGATGTGGAGGGCAAGCAACTGCCCCCATGAACAAAACAACATTAGGATGTCTTAATCTTAACATGATTTCAGCCTGCATAAAGCAATCAGTGTAAGTTAGTTTAAATATTATCAAAGGGAAAAAAAACACTCAATTATATGAGAAAATTTCTGCCATAAAAAGTAAGTATATGATGTAGAACTTAATAACTGGTACTCACTTCACATTTGAACTGAACCAATGCATCTCCAGATAAATCTTGGTCCAAAAATTTCTTCACAGCAACTTCCTGTGATGCAGAACCAATTATATGCCACCAAGATAAACCAACATGCTTTTCAAATAAAATAGTTAAACCATTAGGAGTCATATCATAACCTAAAAATTCTAGCAGTAAGCCCCTTGCTGTTACTAATGAATAAACCAATAATTCCATATGAAATTTATTGCAAAAGATTTCCCCTAAAGTGTTATAGACTTATAAAGGATAAACAGATCACCATCATAGCATCAGTGAATGAAATATCAAAGGTGATAATTTCAAAACCAATCTATCCTCTGATATAAAGAGCATGACCATATCACCAAAATTCCTGTACATATAATTATATCTTCATTGTGCCCAATCCACTATAATAACCTATGACTGAATAACCACTATTGTGTAAAAGGATAAAACTTACAGTGCCATTCCAATCTGCATGGTACACCTCACCATATGAACCTGCACGACAGGATATCAAATGAGACAGTTATTAAACATGCATATGGTGGTAAGACATGCATCATATTTCTAACACTACATGCACCTACAAAAATCAAATCAAATCTCCAACCAATAAGAAATAATGAGGCATGCCCTTAATTACTCTGTTGCCTAGATTGCCAAGTCTTCTGAGCCAAGTATTCAAGACCATCCAAAGACATAATACTTAATAGCTTAAGCTTACTAGGTGATATAGGAGACAAAACAGAAGCTTGGACAAGTGCAGTCCCCTATTGAGAAATCCATGTATGGAGAAGCAGGTTTGACTTTCTTCATCTTAGTTCTTTTTGTCCAGTCACGTTTAGTGGACTGTCAACCCAGCATCGAATGTTTCGCTAGTGCAAATACCATAACAGGAAGGCACAACAATCTCTCCAAAAGTAAAAGTCAATTTAAGATGAATAATTTTAATATAAATGAAATTAGAGCTACTATTTAGTTTCCTTCCCTGTAGAAAAATTAAAACCCTTCAGATATAGTGCTTAAGAAATAAAGACAAGTGGAATGAACTGAATTTTTAATCAAAGATTCATACAAAATTTTGATTCTCTTCTAAAATTCTAAGACTAGCCAAGATGGACCATGAGATTGGTGGTGTTAATGGTAGCCCACCTGCTGCTTGATAATATTGCCATCAATTGCAACTTTCATGCATTTATCTTAATTATCCTTTTCATAAAAATGTAAAAGTCTTCACACTTTATATGTCAGTCAGCTTTCAAGCCCAAAACACATGAATGTAACCAATACTCCAAAGCATGATACACAAAAAGTTGGATGACAAAAAGAACTCCCAACCTTAACATCAAACTCAAAAACGATATTTTAGCATGAATTGTCATCAATTTTTTTTTTTTTAACTATAGAGTTGAATAACTTCATTAAAAAATTGAATTCTTACCTATACCAATACGTTCACCAATTTGAAGATCCTCCCATGGGATTTCCCATTCAGCAACCTCCCCCAGCACTGGATGAATTCTCTCACTGTAACCATTACAAGACATATGCAGACCACCATTGAATGTTTCAACCAACTTCACACTCTGTTTATCATCACGGACTAAGGCGTCTTCAGGTTGTAGTTGACAAGAGTTCACTGCTGAGGACAAGAATGATTCATGGATTTGATTTCCATGCATTGTCCTTCCAAGCATTCCTGGTGGATTATCAGGGAAATTATTTATACCTGTAGCACCCATCTGTAATTTTTCGTTGGTTCTATTTTTAACAACTACAAACCCCTCACTTGTATTATCAGAGGGAAAAGAAGCATCAGACTTGAAGAAATCCATTTCTGTTTCTCTTTTTTGTTTAGCTGGCCCCTCAGCAGGCCATCCTTGCTTACTATCATACCTAAGATTGTTCAAAGGATCCTCTGTAGTCAACGATATAAGAGACTGCGCATGCCTTGACAAGAGCTTATCAGAACAACATTGAAGTTGAACATCTAGATTTACTCCATTTTCTAGATGAACTAGTTCAAGTACCTTCTGCTCACCCAAATCTTGCTGATTCATATCTGAAAACAAATCTGGAGGAGGTGTTGCACCACTCTCTGACAAAACAGTGTGTAATTTCTGTGCAAAATCAGGATTTTTAGCTGCGGTGATAACATACTTCGAGACATTTTTTACTTTAATGTTTTCTGCTGCTGATGGCCTTCCAGTCCCTGATGAGTTTTCATGTGATATGCAAGATGATGGAAAACCCTTTCCAAACTCATGTCCAAATGTCTCAGCTTGGTTTTTTCCAACCCAGCCTATGTTAGGCTCATTTGACTTATTGCCTACAAACAATGCCTCCTCTGTCCTTGAGCTGCCAACATGGGAAGCCCTATCTAGATTAGATGAAATTGCTACATCCCTGAGTTCTTCACCAGCCAACAATGAACCTTTGGGGATCCCAGTAAGATCAGCAAAGCCCCTTACATCAAATCCAGTGCTTGCAAGAAGACTGCTGGGCACCTCAGCAGGAATTAGAATTCCAGGAGCACCCATAAGATCAATAATGTATTCACTGCATCATGTCAATGCATCAAACACAATATGAACAAGAACATTCTAATAAAACCTTTTGAAAAAAGAAAGAAAAAAATAACTAGCATTGTAAACCCTAGCTTTAAAATTATGTGTACTCGTGCAGAAAGGGAAACATAGATCCAATTACTTAAGAACTGTGACAAAGAAAAACAAATTAACTGCTGCAAATGATATATGAGCACGCAATAATAGATGAATTGACATTTGTAACTAGTATCATAATTTGAACCAACCAAAAAGTCCTCAAAAGTAATTTCCAATATTTACCAATTTTATTTTTCAAATCTTTCAGAGAAAGTTCATGCCATAAAATATGGAAATATTGGTAGAGTTACCACATAGAATCTAGCTATCATCACAATATATCAATAAGACACCATATAAATTTATGTGCATATGTAGAACATACATAATATACACCAATTCAAAATATATATTCATTTTCAAGGCCACTGGGCCAGCATGATACCTAATTAAAAGAAAAAAGGTAAAAATGTCACCTTTCATTATTAATCTTAATCAAATTTATAGCTCCATCATCAGTGCCAGTGTAGTAGCTCCCCTTAACCAGCATACATGGAAGGTTAATTCTATCTGCTAGCACCTAACAGCAGAATATTGTGATAATTAATGTGAGGGAGTTGAACCTTCTTCAAAAGGACTCAAAGCAACCATACAAGATCAAATGAAAAATATTTCTTGCAAATTGAAAAAACACATTAAGAGATGATTGAAAAGTTGAAGGAAAAAGGATTCCCTTTTTAAGTCAAAGAGAAGGCATGTTTTATTAATAAGCCAGTTCACTAACTACCACGAGTTAAAAAGAGATTTCACAACCTTAAAGAGCAAGGCCCTATGGCGTGAAAGTCCTACATCAAGACGTCCAAGGGGAATAATGATAGAGTTCAGAGCATTCCGTAACTCATAGCTTCTCCTGGTCCACCTTGTTGATATCTCATCAGCATCACCAACTGGACCACCCATTCTATCAACAACAAGATCAGCAAGTTTCTGAATCATGCCACTTAAAAGCATGCCATCAGAGACTCGGCTTTCCAGGGACATCATATAAGCTTTTCTCTCAAGTTCTCGAAGTTCAGGGTCAACAAAGCGATTTACCAACACCACTTCATAATCAACGTTATCTAAAATTGATATTGCTTGCAGATCCGTTAATAATGGCATCTTCCCTTGAACTTGAACGGCCGAATTTGAGGTAATGCCATATACATCATAAAAGCCATCCATCACTTTATCATTATAATTTACAACATTATAGCTCTGCATGAAACATGTGCAAAAAATTAAGAAGGAAATTCAATAGATAACTTAAGATATCTGCACCCAACAAAAAATATAATTGATCAGGAAAATTTTTAAGAAAAGATGTCAAATTACGCTCTATTTAACAATCTAAGGACTGCTAGGGCAATGAAGAAACTCAAAGTTGGGGTCCCAGATTTTTTAAAAATTCATCTCCTGGAAAAATGAAAAACCTCTATTCAACTCTTTTTTGTGTGTCGTTGGATAAAAATTTATGGCATAACACGTGCATCACCTCCTAACTGACTTTAGAAATAAGAGCAAAATATATAGAAAATGTATACTTTCCCTTGTATTAGAATTCTATCTCACCATGTAATAAAAAACTCAGCATTCCATTCCCTTTCAGAGTAAGGGAATACAAGATTGAAGCCTTTTGTTAGGAAAAAATTCAAAGACTTCTCTAAATAAATTTAGCAGCTACAATTGAAGGATGTGAGGAGATTGCATAAACTTTTCCACATGCATCTATGGAATTCCCTCTCATTGTGTCAAGTGCTCGATTACCACATAAAACTACTCTGAACAAAGTCCAACCAGAGCCCACCAGTAAACAATACAAAAATGTGAGGAATATATGTTCACAAGAGATGCAAAGGCTACCCCCTCAACTGCTTTGTAATTAATTTCTTTCCATAAGCTCTATAACACAACCATTCCACTTAGCTGTAAACAAACTCTGCTTACTACAGATATAACTAATCATCTCAATGGACCCCTAAGATTTTAAATTCTAGGCTACAAGAAGTCAACAACAAATAAGACTAAACTAGGAATTGATTATTTCCCATTCCTCTTTGAAAGGAAAACCATTGAGGAAAACGTTTTTCAAGTAAGACACTAAGACACATTGCAAGGGAAACCTTCACACATAGATGGAGGCATGGAGTCATTTCAGGAAAACAAGCATCAATGAGACAATGACCTCACAAAGAGCTCCATCTACTCGCATACATAAGTTCGACTCACAAAAACATGTTACACTTAAGGAGTAGATCAAGAAGATTGTTCTTCTGGAATCACTTTAACAATCAAGCCAAGTGTAAACAGCTTCATAATTGGACACGAAGACAGTAGAAAAGAGAACATAACCTAATGCACTAGAAAACGATTAAAAACTTATAATGAGAATAAGAAAACCCACTAAAAAATGATATCATCTGGTGTTGAAAAACCAATGTAATTGACATCCCAAGCGATCCTCAAAAGACAAACCAATTAAAGTTCAAAATCAAACTGATCCAGAACAGGAAATGGAAATTAAAATCGTGTCGGTGTAAGATCCAGAAGCCAAAAACCTATCTCATTAATTCCCATTCACTGAAATAAAAAACCTAAAATGAGAAAAGGTTATATACAGATACAGGTATATACATATGGCCAGTCAACACATACCCAATAGCGAAGCGAGAGAGACTCGACGGGAGAATCGGTGACGGTAACTCGAGCTACAGGGCAGCCGAGGCTAATCCGCTTAGCAGCATCGATCTGAGCCGACTCCGGATCCTCACGCGTATCCGGATCCGAGGCGCTTATTGCCAGAGCCAATTGAACCTGAAACTCCTCCTCCAATAAATTAAAATCCATGCCACTAGCATCTCCCGCTGCAATCCGATCCCCTCCCGGCGATTCAACTGCTGCAATTCTACCATTAGAAGACGAAGACGAAGACGATGAAGACAAAGGGTTTGCGGTGGCGCTGGGGTTGCCCACAGGTTGGGTATCAGGCAATCGCTGGTGGTCATTGATGGCACCGCCGATATGGAGCTTTCTGAGTAGATGCTTCATCTTCGACATGGATCATTAACAAGAAATTGAAAATTATGTTCTCTTTTTGTATTCTCTTCTTCTTCTATATTATTTCTTTCTATGCAAGTTTCTTAGGTTTGTATCTTTCCTTTCTCTGTATCTACTGACTTAACCTGCGCCCCCTAGTAGAAGGAAGATTCGCTTAACCTGCGCACTCTTTTTTGTCAAGCTTCCGCCACTTGACAGGCTCAAATTAACCGCTCACCCATCCACTCCCTCCAATGCGCACACACTGTACACTGTATCGCTCAAAAACCTTTTTTTTTTTTTTTTTAATTGCTCCCCCAGCCTGTTTGAAATTTAAAAATTTGGAAAATTCAATTATTTTTTCATATTTAAAAATAGGCCAATTTAATAGAAAAGTCAAAATATTATATATACAGCCGTTTTAATTTTAAACTCTATATATATTAATTTTAAAATCTTTAAAATTAAAAGTAATTATAATAAAAATTTTAAAAATAATTATCAATTAAAACGTTTAAGTATAATTATCAATTATTAAAATTATTTAACTTTATTTATCTAATAAGTCTTAAAATATAATCTTTTCATTAAAAAAATCATTTACAATTAAAAAAATTAATTCTATTATTATGTAATTATATTATTTTTTAAATTATTTAAGTTAAAAAATTAAATTTAATTTAATTTAATTCTTGTAAAATTTTAATTTTTAAACAAGAGAAGAGATGAAAATTTTTAATTTTTTTAATTTAAATAAAAATTTATTTTAAAATAAATATAAATTGATTATGTGAAAATTTAATTTAATTTTTTTATTACACATCATTTAGTTCAAACAAAATCTTTAAAATAGGTCAAAAATTCATGTTTAACTATTTTAATTTTTCGGTAAAAATTGATCATTAACTTCTTTTTAAAAATCAACAAATTTTATAATTATTTTAATAAATTAAATTATGAAAATAATAATTACACATTAAAAAATAATCTTTTTATCTATGCTACTTAATAGAATTTAAATATAAAATATCTCAAATTTTTATATAATATTTAAAAGATTAAAAAAAATTTTAAAAATAAATTATATAGTTTAAAAATATTTAGATTTGAATTATTTTATATGCGTTAATACAAAATATAAAAGTAACCCAATTTATATTTTTAATTAGCTTCAAAGAAATCAACCCCCCCCCCCCCCACCCCAAAACACACACACGTATATATATATTAACAGACGGATTATTAAATAGGGATTATGGCCATTTACTACTAAGAAGAGGCAAGTGATTTGGCTTTTGGATTGACCTTACCTTTTTGGCATTTATTTTCGTTTTTAATTGTCTAAGCCATGTTTGGAGAGTCACCATCCTTTTATAATTTAAACAAATATTAACCTTTATTTTATTTTTTTAATTAATTAAATTTAAATTTAAATTTAATATCTCAAAATTCTTAAGATTACTTGAATATCGCTGAATTCGTTAATTTATCCTATTTAGTATTTAAATATAATACTAAGTATAGGAGAAAATTATTATAATTTCACAAGGAAACAAAAGGAGAATTATCTTTTTTTTTTTTTTTGTGAGGATTGTTGGTTATTGGAATTAATTTTTTAAAAAATAATTTTTATTTTTATTTATTTTTGTTTTAAGGAAAAACTTATCCACTTGGATAATTGAAGTTCCATTTTGGGATTGAAGTGAAGATTCGGACTGTATATTAGGTTCATCTCCCTAGCAAATCTAGTATGTAGCAAGCTGCCCAAAAGTAGAAAAATAGACAATTGGATGCATGGAAACGGCGGAGTGGATAAGATTTGCCGCATATAAAACGACATCCAAATTTACTCAACCCTCAACCTCCTTTCCTTTTTTAATAGAACTCTATTAGAGATGGCAACGGGGTAAGATATCCACGAAAATCATCCTACAAAAACTCGAATCAGATTAATATTATTAAAACTTGAACCTGTTCTAAATCCGTTTAAAATTTATTCTCAATTACCTAAATCCGTCCCAAATCCGATTACTATTATTCGAAAAAAATCTAAATTCTTTTAATTTTATATATTTTAATTAATATTTTATATAAAAAATTATTTTAATTAATAATTTATATTTTAAAATTTTAATAAGTTCATAAAATATTTAAATTCTATTTTATATAAAATAAAATATATAAAAATTTATAAATATTATTATAAAAATATATATTTTATATTTAATTAAATATTTATGTAAACGAGTTCGAGTAACAGATACCCAATATTTTAAAATACGAGCCCGACCCGAACCCGTCACAAGTATTATTTTTCAAACCCGAATCTATTCAAAACTCGATTATATAATATTTAAACTCGTTATATTATGGTTCGGTGGGATCGGGTACCCGCAAAACCTGACTCGTTGCTATCTCTAAACTCTATTGAGTTAAAATAGTATTTGATTTAGCTATTCACTTTTAATTTTTAACTTAAAATTTATTTTTTAATTTATAAGTGGATTTAAAAATAAATAAATAATTATTATATAAAATTATTTAAAGTTTAATTTTAAATTATTTAAGTGTTTAATTAAAATATACTTAAAAATAATTTAATTTATAATAATGACAAAAAAATATATAATTGAGTATTGTAGTGATTAAAATGAGAATAATGTTAATATTTTTAAAAATTATTAGCATATATCATCTTTTGCTTTGTTAAAAAATAATTTTAAAATAAATAAAAAAATTATTAATAAGAAATATCTTACTGATAACTTCTGATTTATTTTAAATAATTTATTTAATTTATAAATTAAAGTAAATAGTAATGTACTTATAATTTTTTACTTATAAGTAAATTTTATTAACTTATAAGTTAAATCAAATATTTTTAAATTTATTTCCACATCAATCAATTAAAAAAATAAAAGAAATTTACCATTAACCCATTTCTTCAAGAAACTAATGTAAATTTCATGTAGATTATTCTATATGATTACTAGATAATTTCTACAATAATTAATTCTTATAGTTTGAAGCAAAATTCCATTACATGATTCATTGGATCAAACATTAATAAATGTGTTGGGTCACATGATTTGATTGAATCAACAGGCTAAAATGGGTTTTGGAAAAGGAGGAAGCAGTCAAAAGAAAAATATTGAAAGAGCAGAACAGATAATAAATGTGGTAAAAGGAAAATGCATGCAGAGAAAAAGTTAACAAGTTCATGCCATAACTGCAAAGTCATAACAAGGAAATGGACTATTGGCTGGCAAGAATCTTGCGGGCAAAATTGACTATTTCCTAAAGCCACCTGAGATCGTCACGCCAGAGCTGGCATTAAATTGGGTATTGTATATTGCCAACTGGACTTTTGACTCTTCTATTTTTATTAATTATTTTCCAAGATTGTCAAGGAAAACATGGGATTTTCTTAGTTGGCAAACATGTGATTTATCTATAGAAAACCTCAAAATGTGAATGATTTACATACCAATATCATTATTTTTTTAATTATGATAAATAATATTGTAAGTTTATCTTGAAAGAAATTTAATTTAGAATGTATTTATTTGACGAAAAATTTGTATATAAAAAATATGTTTTAAAAAAAAATTTCTTAAAAATGTTTCCTATTATTTGATCACAATATCAAATTAATAGTATGTATTTATATTATATTTTCATATTTTAATAAAATTATTAAAATTTAAAAAATAATTTATATATATTTTTTAAAAATAATTTAATTTTTTCTTTAATTAAAAAAATATTTTTATTAATTTTTTCTAAGTATTTAAATGTTAAAAAATTTGGAAAAAAAATATTTCTGCAAAATAATCAGAGCCTTAATATGGAAAATTTGATTTGAGGAAACCTCTTATTAATTAATCTCTTTGATAATAATTTTCATACCAACGTTATGAAAGCCTTTGAAAGAGAAAAATGCTTATATGACAGAAAAATGCTTCTATGACAAACATCTTCTTATTCGTTTATTTTTTCTTCAGCTTACCTTAAAATAGAAAACAGTATTTGGTTTTCCCATTAATATTCTGATGCTGACTTGACCATTCAAGTGGGTATTGGATTAGGCCTAAGGCCCCAATGAGTTCCCCTGGTTGAAATTGCTGTCCAAATGTGCAGCTGACACATGCAACAGCCAATAACAGATATGTCACTTCCCAATATGCAAGGATAAAATGAAAGAGAAAGTAGGGTTCCCTTCTTTCTGCCCTAAGGCCACCAGCCATTTCCAGTTGCAGGTGATACGATAGGATAATTAAAACAATGAACTTGTATGCTCAATTTGCACAACACATTCTTCCAAATTAGCAACTTGTCCATGGGGGTTGCCTGCAACTAATCCCTTTTTTAGCAAAAATTTTATTGTGATTTTAACACCCCTGAATTTTAAATATATTATTTTATAGATAAATATTAATATTTTGTTATATTTAAATTTTAAAAAATTATTTAAAATTTTTCAGATTTTAGAAATCAGGTTCGATTTTCTAAAAATTATAAAACTTTGATAATTTTTAAAAATTAATTTAAAGACCACGTGGCATAACTAAAAATATATTTGGACTCTACTAATTTTTCTGAGTTTTCTAGAATTTTTTTCAAAATTTTTGGGCCTCATTTTTAGTCCCAGAGCAGCGTAAAAATTCAATTTCGGGTATCTTGAATCGAACGGCAAATCAAATCAGACCGAATCGGACCGGTCAAATCGGACCGATCCATTTTCTTTTTCCATCTTCTTCTTCGTGCACCCTCGACACCCTCCCTCTCTCTCTTGTTTGCTCTCTCCTCTCTCCTCCTCTCGCCGTCCCACCGCCGCCCTAGCCACCCCTGCTTGTCGGCGCACCACCTCAACCCTTCCCCCTCACCGGCTACCGCCTGTAGCTTCGAAAAAACTCGCCCAAAGGCACCTACGTGCGCAGCGCGCCGCTCTACCTTCCCAAGCTGATTCCGGCCAATTCGGCCACCAATCTGATCAGGTCTTATCCCAAAACACTTCTACACCTCGAGAGCTTTCCATAGACACCAAGAACACCAAAATCCATCGAGCGGTTTGTCCAATTTTTGTCTGGAAAATTTTAGCCCATTTTCACTTTCAGGCTAGATTTATCGAAAACCGTAAACACCACAAAAAATCCGAGAGTACCAGAGTGCTCCACTCGTTAAGAGCTTCGCGGCAATACCTATTTCAAATTTTTCCGACACCGTTTTTCGGTAGGTCCTGCGAGACTTCATAGTGTTTTTCCTAGCATTAAATAAGATTAGAAAATTCCATAAAAATTATATACTAACCCCCGTGTTGTGGGCTTCGTGTAAGTACCTTCAATTCATAGAAATTCAATAATTGCTCAGGTTTGCAATTTCGGGCCAGGCAGATAGGCTACCAAAAAAGTTTCCGAATTGGGTCGAGATTATAGGCTATCCCACCGTTTTCAGACGTCTCGGACGCGTCTCCAGGGTCGGAATTGGCATAAGCAAACCCGAACCCTCATTTTTTCTTAATTATCTATTGCTTGATTTCGATTAAAAATCTATAAAATATTCGTGGTAGGTTAGAAAAATATAATTCATTTTGTGTTAGCTCTATAATATTGCTAAGGACTGCGGGACAAAGTTTTAAAATTTTTAGAGCTTATTTGGGTAATTTTTGCAAAAAATGTAAATGTAGGGACTAAATTATAATTTTTCAAATTGTGGTTGTTAACTATTTGGATGAGCTCAGGAGGGGCCATGTGATGTGATTGAGTTGTGAATGTGTGGTTTGTGGATATAGAAGTGCATTTTGAATCATTTTTCAGGTTGGATAGGTCCTAAGTATAGGAGAGACTCTACCGGATTTTCAGCACAACTTAGGATGTCATTGGTCTTTTCCAAGCTTGTATCAAGTTAAATATATTAAATAATTGCAATTGAATTTGTCAGGTGAGTCGAGACAGCCTTCCTCCTCTGTTCAGCGGCCGCAGTGACTGCAGTTAAGTCTGTGAGTAAAATATTAATTTTAATTATAATTTCGATATTATTATATTTCCAAATATGCCCATGCATCACTTATAAATATGTATCTATGTAGTTAAATACTAGACACGTTTTATATTGCATTCATAATTGATGAAGTGCCATAGATGTTGTTTGTGGTAATTTGGAGCAATGTGCGTGCGTTAGCGTGCGTGTGGTATGGTATTAAATATGGATAGGATGGGTAGACACGGCTTAAGAAACACTCGCTGGGACCCGGTCCTTTATGGATAAGTCGGGCTAGACACGGCTTGAGAGACACTCGCTGAGACCCCGCACTTGGTTTATTAAGCGAAAGTCCGGCTTGAGAGACACTTGCTGGCAGAGGTTGGATTAAGAGAGCTGTATAGGGAATCAACTCCCATATATGTACTGTTTGAACAGTGTTGGGTGTGTGAGTACTTCAAATTGCCTTTTTACTACTATGATGTGGTTTGTATGAAAATAATGATAATGTTGCATTTCATTCCTTAGGGTGTATTAGCTTTAGTTAGTTATAGAAATTGTGGTTAAAATTAGTATTTTTCCCTTTGAGTCAAACTCTCACTCCTGTTCATCTATTTTTTCAGGCTACAGGAGGATTATTTATTGTAGCTAACCTGCTCTTCTTTTTCACTGGTCCATTAATAGTATTTAATGTATTTTGTATAATTGAGTTAAATTTTAGACTTCACATGTATTAGAAGTGCCTATTTTTATTTTGGGCTTGTATTATAAAAGTTATATTGCACCTATAAAATTATTAAATGTATGCATGATGGTATCGAATGAGGAAGCTGAGCTCCCTTTTGAGTTATGATATTTTGATTATGTGGAGGGTGAGCTGAGCTCCTCAATTTATTATATATTGTGTTTACAGGTCCGGTGAGTTAAAAACTTCTCGTTCAATGGTCCATTTTATGGCCAGATTCTGTCCGGTTGAATTCTTAAAATTAGGCCCAAATGGGCCTTAGGATTGGGTTGAGGAATAGTTAGGCTTACTATGGGTTTCGGGGGCTTTAGGCTGGCCCAGGTCCTAGTGCCAGTCCGGCCCATAAGTTGGGTCGTGACAAATGTGGTATCAGAGCTTAGGCTCAAGATTCATAGGAAATATATGTTTAAAATGTTGGAAAGAGTCTAATAGGAGTCACATGCGGAGAATAAGGTCAACATTCATTCTTGCATTGTCATCTTTGTTTCTAGTTTCTGCTTTACATAATTGTGTGTAAATATGAGTTTATAGAGCTGTGTAACATGCCGTTTTGAATTTTTGTGGGCTAATGCTGCTGAATTTTAGAAAAATGCATAGAAGCAGAAGAGTTACCACTACACTAGAACAAGATATGCCAGACGAGGTATCGGCACAGGATGAAGCGCCTGCCACAAGGAAGCGGGGCAGGAGACCTAGAGCTGCTCAAGTAGAAGAGCAGCCGCCACCAGTTCAGGAACAGTCTTTTATGGCCCAGGGTCCCATGGACCCAATGGCGGCTACCTTAGCCGGATTGTAGAGAACCATCAATATGATGGCACAATATATGGTCCACCCTCCATAACAGTAGCAGCCCACCGCACCAAGAGGGGAACCTTACAAACAAATAATTAATTTCAAGAAGTTAGTGCCTGGTACTTATGATGTGTCAGATGATGCATATCGGTTTTTAGACTCGTGTAGACAGGCAGGAATGGAGTTGCAGTTGACTGATAGGAGATTGATAGAGTGTGTACAGCATGTGTTAGGGCTAGTGCCAAGGTAGTGCATGACAGACTATGTACTACCTCGTATTGAGGGATTATCATGAACCCAGTTTGTGAAACTATTTATCAACAGGTTTGTGCTAGAAAGCTTCAGAGATCAAAAGCAGTGGGCCTTTGAGGCTTTAAGGCAGAATGGCAGATCCGTAGATAAATATGCTACAGAATTTTTGAAACTAAGTAGATATGCCCCCACAGCAATGGTTACAGAAAGTATGAAGGTAAAGAGGTTTCTAAAGGGCCTGGACAGAGGGTATGCAAACCTGGCCATGATGTCTGATCAGTCTTTTGATATGGTAGTTGATCGAACTCGACAGATTAAGATTAGCTATACAGGAGTTGATAGTGGAAGGACAAAAAAGAATAGAGTAGAAGGTTCTTCAGGTGTTCCCTACATGGGTACCACAGATAGCGAAGGCTAAAGTCACTACAGAGAAAAGGGGAGAAACAATAAGAAGGGTAGTTTTAAACACAAATCTCTAGGATTCAGGCCAGGGTATGGATCCAGCAGTGGTCACAGTTCGGGTTACAACAGTTTTGGGTCTAGTTCAAGATCCTCCTTGGCACCTCGCATGCAGTGTGGAAGAGGACATTCAGGACCTTGTATGAAGGGTTCAGGAGTATGTTTCCTATGTGGCCAGCAAGGTCATTTTGCTAGAGAATGTCCAGTGTTCAACGAGCCACAGATGGGTTCATAGGGTTCTGTTACAAATGTTCCTCGTCAATTGTATCCTGGTGCTTCCAGCATGGCAAGTAGTCAGTTCAGTGGCCAACAGGGCCGAAGACAAGGAGGATGTGGACTTGGAGACAGGTAAGGAGGTAGAAGTCATTTTCAGGGTTCTGCAATGCAAGGTAGGGTTCAAGTTCGGGTTTTCACCTTGACCCACCAGGATGCTCAGGCTTCCAACGCAGTTGTGGTAGGTATTCTTCTAGTCTATTCCTATGAGGCTTGTGTTTTGATAGATCCAGGTGCTATACACTCATTTGTCTCCCCTGTTTTTGCCATGAGATTGAGTAGGAACCCTACAACTTTAGAATGCCCATCCCACTTAGTGACAACATAGATATGGATATGGTTTTTCTGGTTAGCCCAGTGGTAGTGAATGGAAGAATCCTCCCAGCAGACTTGGTTCCTTTACCGATAATGGATTTTGATGTGATTTTGGAAATGGATTGGTTGGCAACTCATTATGCCACTTTAGACTGCAAGAATAAAAATGTGTATTTCCACATACCTGGTGTGGAAGAGTTTAGCTTTGATGGTGATAGGAGCGTGGCTCCATATAACTTGGTGTCAGCAATTAGTGCTAGAAAAATATTGAGACGTGGATGTCAAGGGTATTTGGCATTGGTGAGAGATATATTTGTAGAAGGTGCTAACATGAAAAATGTTCCTGTTGTTAGAGAATTCATGGATGTCTTCCTTGAGGAGCTTCTAGGGTTGCCACCCGAAAGGAAAATAGAGTTCTGCAATGATGTTGTGCCGGGTATAAACCCCCTATCAATGCCACCTTACAGGATGGCACCAGTAAAATTGATAGAGCTAAAAGAGCAACTATAGAAGCTTTTAGACAAGGGTTTCATACGTCCGAACACTTCATCTTCGGGCACTCCTGTTTTATTTGTGAGAAAGAAAGATGGGTCCTTGAGGTTGTGTATTGATTATAGACAGCTAAATAAGGTGACTGTGAAGAACAAATATCCACTTCCTCGAATCGATAATCTGTTTGATCAGCTCCAATGGGCTAGATTCTTTTCCAAAATAGACCTACGATCAGGCTGCCATCAGTCGAGAATTAGGAATGAGGATGTGTCCAAGACAGCATTCAGGACAAGATATGGTCATTATGAGTTCTTGGTGATATTTTTTGGACTCACTAATGCACCAGCGGCCTTCATGGACTTGATGAAAAGGGTGTTCAGGCCATTCCTGGACCGTTTTGTCATTGTATTCATAGATGACATTTTGATATACTCTCAGACCGAGGAAGAACATGTGTGGCATTTGAGGATGGTGTTGCAAACTTTGAGGGAGCACCAACTATATGCCAAATTTTCAAAATATGAATTTTGGCTAGAAAGCATCTCATTCTTGGGACACATAGTTTCCAGTGAAGGCATTCAAGTGGATCCCAAGAAAATTGAGGCGGTAACTGATTGGCTTAGGCCTGCAACAGTCACTGAGGTACGAAGTTTTCTGGGCCTAGCTGGCTACTATAGGCATTTTGTGCAGAATTTCTTCAGGATAGTAGCTCGCCTAACTAAGTTAACACGGAAGAATGTTCCATTCATTTGGACAGATGATTTTGAGGAGAGCTTCCAGAAGCTTAAGGAATGTCTAACTACCGCCCCTGTGTTGACATTACCGATGAGTGGTGAAGGATATACCATGTACTGTGATGCCTCCAAAGTTGGCTTAGGGTGTGTTTTGATGTAGAATGAAAAAGTAGTGGCTTATGCTTCAAGGCAGCTAAAGAGACATGAGCAGAACTACCCCACCCATGATTTGGAAATGTCGGCTATAGTCTTTGCACTAAAGATCTGGAGACACTACCTGTATGGTGTAGTATGCGAGATATACACTGACCACAAGAGTTTGAAGTACATCTTCCAACAAAGGGATTTAAATTTGAGACAGAGGAGATGGATGGAGCTTCTGAAGGACTATGATTATACCATCCAGTACCACCTTGGGAAGGCCAATGTAGTAGCAGATGCTTTGAGCAGAAAATCATTTGGCAGCTTGATGCACATATCAGTGGAGAAGAGACCATTGATTCAGGAAATACATGAGTTGATGGATCAAGGTCTGATCTTAGATATTTCAGATGAGGGGCTATTATTGGCCCATTTTTATGTGAGACCAGACTTGCGAGACAGAATCAGAGTTTTCCAACACAGAGACCTGCAATTGATGAAGATTATCGAAAGAGTACAGTAGGGTGAAGGTGCTGAGCTTGGATTTGGCAATGATGGCACCCTTATGCAAGGTTTCAGGATATGTGTGCCTGGTGTAGATAATCTCAGAAATGAAATCATGTGAGAGGCACACTATACACTATACAATGTCCACCTAAGCTCCATCAAGATGTACCATAATGTGAGAGATAGCTATTGGTGGAATGGCATGAAAAGAGACATAGTAGACTTTGTGTCCAAGTGCTTGACTTGTCAAAAGGTGAAGTTTAAACACCAGAGGCTGTCAGGAAAGTTGCAAGAGCTCCCTATCCTAGAATGGAAGTGGGAAATGATCACTATGGATTTTGTGACTGGTTGCCTTGTACCACACGGGGATATGATTTGATATGGATAATTGTAGATCGTCTGACTAAATCAGCTCATTTTTTGCCTGTAAAAATCACATATTCTGTTGCACAGTACGCCCGGCTCTATGTTCAAGAAATAGTCAGATTGCATGGAGTTCCTGCTTTCATAATATCTGACAGAGGGCCCCAATTCACTTCTAGGTTTTATAAAAAGTTGCAAGTGGCACTAGGCATGCAATTAAGCTTTAGTACTGCCTTCCACCCTCAGATAGACAGGCAGTCCGAAAAGACAATCCAAACACTGGAAGACATGCTTCACATGTGTGTTTTGGATTTTGGAGGTCAATGGGATGATCAGCTACCCTTGGTGGAGTTTACTTACAATAACAATTATCATTCCAGCATCAGGATGGCACCCTATGAGGTGCTATATGGTAGAAAGTGTAGGTCTCCTCTGTGTTAGATGGAAATGGGAGAAGCAAAGGTGCATGATGTAGACTTAGTGCAGTATACTTCAGAGATAGTTCCTTTAATCAGGGAACGATTGAAAACAGCTTTCAGTAGGCAGAAGAGTTATATAGATCCTAGACGAAGGGATGTAGAGTTTATAGTAGGCGATTACGTATTCCTGAAGGTTTCTTTGATAAAGGGAGTCATGAGATTTGAAAAGAAGGGCAAGTTGGCACCTCGGTATATTAGACCTTTTGAAGTTACAGATAGAGTTGGAGCAGTTACCTATCGGTTGGAGTTACCATCCAACCTTTCTCATGTTCATTATGCATTTCACATTTCCATGCTCAGGAAATACATAAATGATCATTCTCATGTGTTACAGCTGGATATAGTAGAGCTGAAAGAAGACTTGACATTTAAGGAGCAACCTGTAGCCATAGTGAACTACCAAGTGATGTAGCTAAGATCAAAATAGATCCCTATGGTTAAGATTTTGTGGAAAAGCTAGTCAGTGGAAGAGTACACCTAGGAGTCAGAGCGGGACATGCGTAGTAAGTACTCTTATTTATTCAATGTGTAATTTTGTTCTTTTTATTCTACCTTGTGTAAAAATTCGAGAATAAATTTTTTGTAAGGAGGGAAGAATGTAACACTCCTAATTTTTAAATATATTATTTTATGGATAAATATTAATATTTTGTTATATTAAAATTTTGAAAAATTATTTGAAATTTTTTAGATTTTAAAAATTGGGTTTGATTTTCCGAAAATATAAAACTTTGATGATTTTTAAAAATTAATTTAAAGACGACGTGGCAAAACTAAAGATATATTTGGATTCTATAAATTTTCTGAGTTTTCTAGAATTTTTTTCGAAATTTTTGAGCCTCGTTTTTAGTCTCAGGGCAGAGTAAAAATTTAATTTCGGGTATCTTGAATCGAACCGACCGAATCGAATCAGACCGGTCAAATCAGACAGGCCCATTTTCTTTTTCCTTCTTCTTTTTCGCGCACCCCTGACACCCTCTCTCTCTCTCTCTCTCTCTCTCTCTCTCTCTCTCTCTCTCATTTTCTCTCTCCTCTCTCCTCCTCTCGTCTCCCCACCGCCGCCCCAGCCACCTCTGCTCGCCGGAGCACCACCTCAGCCCTTCCCCCTCGCAGGCCGCCGCCTGTAGCGCTAAAAAAACGCGCCCAAAGGCGCTTACTTGTGCAGTGCACCGCTCCACCTTCCCAAGCCGATTTCGGCCAATCCGACTACCAATCGGACTGGATCTTGTCTCAAAACACTTCTACACCACGAGAGCTTTCCATGGACACCAAGAACACTAAAATCTATCAAGCAGTTTTTCCAATTTTTGTCCGGGAAGTTTTAGCCCATTTTGACTTTCAAGCTAGATTTTTCGAAAACCGTAAACTCCACCAAAAATCCAAGAGTACCGAAGCGCTCTACTCATCAAGAGCTTTGCAGCAATACCCATTTCAAATTTTTCTGACACCGTTTTTTAGTGGGTCCCACGAGACTTCACCGTATTTTTTCGAGTATTAAACGAGCTTAGAAAATTCCGTAAAAATTATATACTAACCTTGGTGTTGTGGGTTTTATATAGGTACCTTCAATTCACGAAAATCCAATAGTTGCTCAGGTTTGCAATTTTGGGCTAGGCAGACAGGCTACCGAAAAAGTCTCCGAATTGGGTTGAGGTTATAGGCTACCCTACTATTTTCAGACATCTCAAACGCGTCTCTAGGGTTGAAATTGGTATAAGTAAACCCGAACCTTCATTTTTCTTAATTATCTAGTGCTTAATTTCGATTAAAAATCTATAAAATATTCGTGGTAGGTTAGAAAAATATAATTCCTTTTGTGTTAGCTTTAAAATATTACTAAGGACCGCGGGTCAAAGTTTTAGAGTTTTTAGAGCTTATTTGAATAGTTTTTGCAAAAGGGATAAATGTATGGACTAAATTATAATTTTTCAAATTGTGGTTGTTGACTGTTTGGATGGGCCCAAGAGGGGCCATGTGATGTGATTGAGTTATGAATATGTGGTTTGTGGATATAGAAGTGAATTTTGAACCCTTTTTAAAGTTGGATAGGTCCTAGGTATAGGGGAGACTGTGTCGAATTTTCGGTACGACTTAGGATGTCATTGGTCTTTTTCAAGCTTGTATCAAGTCAAATATATTAAATAATTACAATAAAATTTGTTAGGTGAGCTGGGACAGCCTTCCTCCTCCGTCCAACCGCCGCAGTGACCGCGGTTAAGTCTGTAAGTAAAATATTAATTTTAATTATAATTTCGATATTATTATATGTTCAAGCATGCCTATGCATCACTTATAAATATATATCTATGTAGTTAAACACTAGACAAGTTTTATATTGCATTCATAATTAATGAAGCGTCATGGATGTTATTTGTGGTAATTTAGAGCAGTTGGCGTGCGTGTGGTATGGTATTGGATATGGACAGGATGGGTAGACACAGCTTGAGAGACACTCACTGGGACCCGATCCTTTATGGATAAGTCGGGGTAGACATGGCTTTAGAGACACTCGCTGGGACCCTGCACTTGGTTTATTAAGCGAAAGTCCGACTTGAGAGACACTCGCTGGCAGAGGTTGGATTAAGAGAGTTGTATAAGGGATCAGCTCCCATATATGTACTGTTTGAACAGTTTTGAGTGTGTGAGTGCTCCAAATTACCTTTTTAATGCTATAATGTGGTTTATATGAAAATAATGATAATATTGCATTCCATTCGTTATGGTGTATTAGCTTTAGTTAGTTATAGAAATTGTGGTTAAAATTAGTATTTTACTCTCTAAGTCGAACGCTAACTCCAGTTCATCTATTTTTCCATGCTATAGGAGGATTATTTGTTGTAACTAACCTGCTCTTCTTCTTCGCAGGTCTATTAATAGTATTTAATGTATTTTGTACAATTGAGTTAAGTTTTAGATTCCGCATGTTAGAAGTACTTATTGTTATTTTGGGCCTGTATTATAAAAGTTATATTAAACCTGTAAAATTATTAAATGTGTGCATGATGATATTGAATAAAAGAGCTAAGTTCCCATTTGAGTTATTACATTTTGATTATGTGGAGGATGAGCTGAACTCCCCAATTTATTATATATTGTGTTTATGGGTCAAGCGAGTCAAAAACTTTCCGTTCAATGGTCCATTTTACGGCCAAACTCTATCTGGTTGAATTCCTGAAATTGAGCCAAAACTCTATCCGTTCAAGGATTGACTTAAGTAATAGTTAGGCTTACTACGAGCCTCGGGGCCTTTGACCTGACCCAGATCCTAGTGCCGATTTAGCCCACAGGTTGTGTCGTGACATATAAAGTTTTTAAAATGCTAAATGCTTTTGGCTTTTGATCAGACATCAAGTGGTCAAAGTGGAGAAAGAGAGATGAAAAGCAATGATAATTACAAAAGCTAATTGTTGCAAATAGCAACAATTGTTATTAAGGCAGCTGATTATCAGGACATTGAGAAATGAATGTTTCCAGCTGCAATGAGCATATGATTATGGATGGATGAACTTGTATACAGAGAAGAAAAGAGATGATTTTTGACTTTGGTGTTCATAGGCAGCCTCACAAGGGACACATCTATACAGATTAAGCAGTAGCTGCTGCCTGTTCTTCCACATACTGTGATGCTGGGAGAAGGGTGCAGATGAGGTTGCGGTCACCATAAACGTTGTCCACGCGTCCTACAATAACAGTCCCCATAATGGAGTCATCAGTAAAATTAAAGAGGTATCAATATGTAAACATGCATACTGAACTGACATGCTTCTTCCAATAACATGTTATCGGCTAATTATTCACTAATCAGAAAAATTTTTGAAATTTCAGACTCTAAATAGGGAAGATGGATAGCCAATTGTTGTATTGCTATGTCATTGTTGAATTAAATTCAAAAAGACGACTGCATAACAACTAAGAACTAGAAGAACTGACAGTCACTTAGAGTCTGATATAGCTTTATTTCGTCTAAAACGAAGAAACCAGACTAGTCTTCGCAAACAGAAAGCAAAATTGATGGCAATGACCAAAGATTTAATAAGGAAACTAAGTTTCCACTTTCAAGAATCACAGAAATAAGAAAATAAATGAAAACACATACCAGTAGTAGGCCAGAACTTGGCACCCCGGAGCCAAGAAGCAGGGAAGGCTGCATATTCCCGAGAATATGGTTTTGTCCATGCATCTCCCATGAGCAAATACGGTGGATGAGGAGCTCCCTGCATTTTCACATTTTATATAATAGCTCTAGAGGTTAATGAATTGAAGATAAAAAAAAATACTCGGACCAAAATGCATAAATACCATGCCAGTACAAAATTCAAAGCCATCAGTAAATCCTAATGGTAAAAGTTCTACAGAAAAAATAACAAGTAATCTGACCTTTAGCACGTTGTTCTGGATATCAACTTTTCCTTTCTCAATCTCTGCAATTTCCTCCCTAATGGAGATAAGTGCGTCGCAGAACCTGTCCAACTCAGCCTGAAAAACAAGTTGAATTTGATTGAAACTCCATTAGAAGGAAGAAGCGGTTTGAGGGATACAAAATAAAAGAAAATTCTCTGCAGCTTTTACCTTGCTTTCACTTTCAGTGGGTTCAATCATAAGTGTGCCTGGAACTGGCCATGACATTGTTGGTGCATGAAATCCGTAGTCCATGAGACGTTTTGCGACATCCTCTGGCTCAATCCCAGCAGTATTCTGCACGAAGAATGTCTTGCAATTACTCATGACAGATTAAAAAAAGGGAATGAATAAAAGAAATATGCAAGGTATGAACTACCTTAAAGCTTCTAAAGTCCACAATGAATTCATGGGCAACTGTTCCATTGACGCCACGAAAAAGAATGGGGTAGTAATTCTGAGAAGCAAAACAACAACAGAGAAAATTAAAGAAAGGGCAACAATTGCCTACAAATTGACTTCAACAGTGAATTCAGTAGTCACAACCAAGTTCTATTGAAGATAATAAAGTGAACAGGCATTTCAAACACGTCACAAAATGTAATAGTAAAGTTGAGCAAGATTTTAGTCATTTTAATAATGAAGCTTGTTATGTAAAGGGGTGGAAGGCTTCATGATCTTTTCTTGAAGCTCAGAAATCACTGATTGATTAGTAATTACAGAAGAAAAGACAGTCAAGAGAAAACTGAAAACCTCCAAACGCTTTGCCATGTAGTTTGCATTCAAGATGGCAATCTTTGAAGCTTCCGTTAATCCTTTAGAACCCATCATTGCTATATAAGTATAAGATATCGGCAAGATAAGTGCAGAGCCCCATGGTGCAGCTGCAATGGTGCCCAATGGTTGAGTTTTTTCAGGCGCTGGTATGCCACCAGTAGAAACCTTCAACACAATGAAAAATAAATTAAAGAACTGAATAACAAAGACGGAAAGATGTTTGCTGTAGTAAACACTAAACAAGGGAATGTGAGTGATGATTGTTATAGTCATTCCAACAATAAGAATTATTAAAAAGATGGGGCAATTTGCTCCATATTTTTTTAATGTCTGATTTAATGCAATCATTATATGGATTATAATAAAATTCAAAATAGAATTGAAAATACTTTCCTAATAAGCATCTGTAGTCCCACAAAAATTAATCAAGCAATTGTCTAGTCAAGACACATAATACAAATATAGAATCTAAACAAGAAAATGCATGTGCTAGGTTCTTCACTGTAATAAGAATATTTACCACAGGATGTGAAGGTAGAAATGGTGCCAAGTGTTTCTTCACCCCAATAGGACCCATGCCAGGACCACCACCTCCATGAGGAATGCAAAATGTTTTATGGAGATTGAGATGGCAGACATCAGCTCCGATAAAACCTGGACTTGTCAGACCCACCTGACAGAACCAAACTTAAAATTAAGATGACAATCCGTACACCTGAGCTAAGAAACAATAATGGTTATGCCATAACACTTCAGAGATGTCTGCAACAAGAAAAATTCAGATGACCCATCAATCATTCAATTGAACCTACTAACTTTTCAAAGAAAAAGATGATTGTTAAAGGGTGGAAAGCATCGGCCAAAAGAGGAAACTAGGACCAGCAGATGTTTTTTGGAATTTTTTGTAGTTTCAAATGCCATCTGTGCAGCATATAATGCAATGAAGAAGTTACTAATTTGAATTTTACAAGAAGAAAATCCTGATCTAATTGCATAAGATTCATAACTCTGCTAAATGCACCCCTTCAAGGATTATATGGCCTAAATATGCAATTTTAGAATTGCTTATAACCTCCTCACCTAGCAATCACGCTAAACAAAAACTGCATGTGAATGAAGCCATTAAATATTTGCAGAGGATATGAGTTCCTGAAGTAATATCACCATTTCCAACTGGAAAGCTTATGGAAAAGCAAAGAACTAGCATAATTAATAGTAAATTAATGGAAGATAGTACAAGAAAACAGACCTGAGCATTCATATTAGCCCCATCCATATATACTTGACCTCCATTGTCATGAATGATCTTACATATCTCATCAATACCTTCTTCGTAGACTCCATGAGTGGAAGGATATGTAACCTAAAATTTAAATCACAATAAGACAACTGGCACCAAATAAAAAGTTCCCAGCAGAACCCCACTGATGTTTTCATCAATACAAAATTAAATAATGAATTAAAAAATACGCATACCATAAGTGCTGATAGGTTGTCCTTATTGGCTTCAGCAGCCTTCCGTAGCTCTTCAATGTTAATGTTTCCCTTGGCATCAGTTCCAACAGCAACAATCTTCATTCCACACATGGCAGCACTTGCAGGATTTGTCCCATGTGCTGAAACAGGTATAATGCACACATTGCGATGATGATCTCCTCTTGACTGCAATTTCATTCCCAGTGAGGGGGAGGGGAGTTAGCATAATTAATTGATTAAAAAAGAACAGACAACATTAGAAAAGCACTGCAAAAAGGATTGACATAAGGTCAAGGACTGTCCAGGCATGAATAAAGAAAAATTAATAAAATTTGCAGTGGCAAGAGAAACAAGCAGCAACTATTACATACTTCTGTTAAACTATACATTTGAGGAACAGAATGCCATATCAGATAGTCTGCAGACTCCATTGACTGAATCACTTACACAGTTATACCTACATTGACTCCTACAGGAATACTTGCAACAAAGAAAAGAGTCTCTGGAAACTAGAAAATCTCAGATGCTATGGATTAGTTTCAGAGAATTTCCCCCGCTTTCTGATGATAATATTCTAAATGAATAGAAGGAAGCCTCAAAGACTGAAATCAACATGCTTAATTTGAGCTCAGCATAAAACAAACTTCGACTTTAAAAAAATAAAAAATTCTTGTTAGGACACCATGAAAAAAAACATTTACAGCTACAGCCTATATCCTATGGAGGATGAACAAACTGTTTACAATTTAACGTCTATACCTTATGATATGAACGGATAACCATCAGCCCAGCATACTCTCCAGCAGCACCAGCATTTGGTTGCAATGAGAATGAGTCAAACCCAGTGATTGTACACAATAAATCACCCAGGTCATTGAACATTTCCTTAAAGAAAAAAGAATTCAGAGAGGTCAATTTGATTTTTTATTCACAAGAATCAGAACATTTGGCCATAAGAAACATAGCAATAACACATCTCAATTTTCCGTTTAAATAATGTAACTATCTACCTGATAACCCTCAGCCTGTTCAGTAGGAGCAAAAGGGTGAATATCAGTGAAGTTAGGCCATGTCACTGGCATCATTTCAGCGGTTGCATTCAATTTCATTGTGCAAGATCCCAGTGGAATCATGCTGTGGCACAAAGATAGATCCTTCGACTGTAACCTATGGATATACCTGAGCAGCTCATGCTCTGTATGGTACCTAATTTAAAAAAAATTTAAAAAAATTAAAAAAAAATAGAGTGGCTTCCAGATAATAACCTTGATGTTCAAATTTTCAGGACAAGGGTGTACGTGTTAAAGATTGAGTGGGTCAGGAATGGGCTCTCCCTGGTTAGTTCAGAAGGGATTGCATTCTGAACTTCTGATGCCAATGATGCAGCAGTGAATGGCACCTGACATTTGAAAGAAAGAAGATCTCAACTTAATGGTTACGATTGTTATTAACTGGAACCATCAAAGCATGAAAAGTATTTTGTAATACTTACAGATTTGCCACTGGCAAAAACTTTGAAAAGTTTATCAACATCCTCCAGGGTTGTTGTTTCATCAAAGGAAACAGTGATCTGAAAAGCAAACCATATTCTGATAATTTCATGGCATTGACTTTTAGTCAAGCAATTCAACAAATAGACTTAAACTTACAGTGTTTGCATCTATGACTCGCAAGTTTATTTCACTTTTGAATGCAGCATCGGCTATTGCATGTGCATCAGCACACTTAACTTTGACAGTGTCAAAGAAGGGAAGACTCTGGACTTCCACTGTCCCAAGTTTCTTCAGTCCAAGTGCAAAGGCTCCAGCAAGACCATGAACCCTTTGTGCAATGGCTTTAAGGCCTTCAGGTCCATGATAGACAGCATACATAGCAGCCATGTTTGCAAGCAAGGCCTAAATAGAAGAAGATAATATTCCTTTCAACTAAAGCAAGGCCAACTTACCACAATGTTTAGGATAGGGTCTGCTTTGTTGATTTTACAAAAAATATAAGTGAATGTGTTCCTGACACAGATTTGAGCTAAGTAAAATCTGTGTAAAAAATTTTGTCCAAAAACATGGCATTTGAAGTGGTTTTTCACAAGAAGTACATAAATGATTAACAAAATACTGATAATATGAACAATAATATCTTACTTGAGCAGTGCAGATGTTACTGGTAGCCTTGTCCCTGCGAATATGCTGCTCCCTGGTTTGCATCGCCATACGCAGAGCAGGCTTCCCAGAAGAATCAACACTAACACCAATAATTCTTCCAGGCATCAACCTCTTGTACTCTTGTGAGGTAGCCAAGAATGCTGCATGAGGACCTCCATATCCCATGGGAACACCAAACCTCTGAGAAGATCCAACAACAATATCTGCCCCCAATTCACCAGGAGGCTTCAACATTGTTAGTGCCAATAAATCCGTTGACATAACAACCTTAACCCCATTAGCATGAGCGTTCTTAATAAACTTCTCATAATCCAAAATTTCACCCTCAGTCCCGGGATACTGAACCAAAACCCCACAAACATCCCCACATTTATAATTGATATCCTTAAGATCCATGGTAACTACCTTCAGGTCAAAACCTTCAGCTCTAGTTTTACAGATATCAATAGTTTGTGGGTGACAATTGCTAGCAATAATAAAAGTCTTTTTCTTCCCTTTTAGGATATTATTACACATAGCCATAGCCTCAGCAGCAGCAGTCCCTTCATCGAGCAATGAAGCATTTGACATGGGCAATCCAGTGAGATCCGTAATCATGGTTTGATAATTAAGCAAGGACTCCAACCTCCCCTGAGATATCTCAGCTTGGTAAGGTGTGTATTGTGTGTACCAAGCCGGATTCTCCATTATATTTCTCAAAATAACAGGTGGCACAAGTGTGTTATAATACCCCATCCCTATATATGACTTAAAAACCTTGTTCTTTGATGCCAATTTTTTCATGTGCTCAATCATTTGGCTCTCAGTTAGCCCTTCATCGAACTTTGAGAACTTCATTGAATCAATTCTAATAGATTTAGGCACAGTGGCATCTATCAACGAATCAAGATTATAAAACCCACATAACTCAGCCATTTTAGTTTGCTCCTCTGGTGTGGCAGAGTTATGACGGCGAGGAAAAGTATCACTGGGTTTCAAAGACTCAACAGATATGGATCGAACTTGTGACCCAACAACATAATAACCAGCAGCAGCAGCATTATGTGATACAATATTTTTGCCTCCTAGCAACATCCCTGATCTGGGATTTCTAGAAGCAAAAGATGACAAAGATGAGACATACCTCGAAGGAGTGTACAGTACAGGAGACGAAGAGTTCAACAGAGTTGAAGACTCATTGCGGCCCTGGTGGTTGCCTTGCTTGGATTCATTCACTAGCCGCTTTAGGATAGCCCTGTTAGCCAGCCGCCTTGCACGTTCCATGAATGTAATATACAAGAAAAAGAAGTGTTCTTTTTCCTCTTTCTGTAGCTAAACCAGCAGAGAGAGGAAAGCAAAAGGCAGAGGAGGGGTTGGTAAGAGTTTCAAGAATGGAATTATTTCTGCTCCATGAAACAAGTGAAGAAATGGGTGGGCGATAACACAGTGAATTTTTGTCTGTGTATAAATATTATATATAGTAGTTGTATAAATGTTAAAAAAATAATAATAAATTTATGGCTTCAAGATCTGCTGGTAGTCTTGGTGGTGGGTGACTGGGCACCCATGAAGAAAAGGACAGATTTTTCAGAATATCACCATCTGTAAACAAAACTTCACCAAATCTCCAAAAACGAAAATGAATGGAAGCAATTGAAGGAAAACAGATTGAGCATCAATGGATCAAAATGGTTCCCATTTTCATTCATTCAAAGACAAACAAGTAAAGAAAAATTTTGAATTTTTTTCTTGATTAATGTGATATGAGATTCTTCGGTGGCAGAATCTCTTTCACACCCCGCTTATCTCTATGCTTCACCCCAGTACAAAAACATTCTAGGGTTTGGGCATCTGGACTAATCCAGGGCACGTAAAAATCTTTTTCAAATATCACTTGCTATCCATTGATTTGGCAGCCAAGGGGCTTGAAATTAAATTAATTCAAATCAGAATTAAATTAAAATTAAATTAAATAAATTAGTATTAAATTAGATCAAAATCAGCCAGTTTAATTTTACATCAAATCAAAATTTTTTTAAAATTTAATTAAAATTGAAATTGAATTGAGATCAAATTAAAATTAGAACGAGAGTGCATAGTCTCCAATGGCCATTGGTGATTTTCCATTTTTTTTTATTAAGTTTAGATTTAAGTGGGAGTGGGACCCAGGAGGGGTTGGGTGGAGGGCATAAATCTTGGAAAAATGTCTGGCTGACGTGGTTTGTTGTTACGAAAACTGGAAGTGTGAATTTTCCAAGTTCTTGTGGCAGGCATGTTTTGGGTTATCCTAATAAGATCAAGACCGTTGGATCGATGAACGATGCTGAGTCAACGGTGGAGATGAACCTAAAGTAGGAAAGGTGAAATCTAGAGTAAGATCCATGTGCGGGAATCTATTATGAAATGTACTGTGAGGGTGCGAGTCACTAATTTCTAAACGGGTATGCTAAGGAATACCCTTACTTGCATCCAAGTTTACAAACATTCCATAAATAAAAAATTATATAAATTTTTATATATACACACAAAATTTATCATAATTTTAATTAAAATAATAATAATTAATTAGTCAAGTATATTCATGCTCGAATATGAATAAAAATTACTCATTTAAAAAATAAAAGAGATTAAAAAACAACGTAAATAATATAATAGAAGAAGTAACTCCACACCTCTGATCAATAATGAAGTGACTCAATTAGCTTCTCTTAGTCCAAACAAAATTCTACTTCCTATTTTGGATAGATTTAGTTTATTTTATTTTCTTATTCCAATTAGATTAGTTATTCAAGTTTTCTATTTTAGTTAAGATTTAGTTTCTAGTATTTCTATTTCATGTAAATTTTTTTTATTATATTTTAGTTTATTTAAAATTTCTAAATAATAGATATATTTTCCTATTAGAATTAAGATATTAGATTTCTATTGTAATTGTTTTTATATATATTTTATTAGTTTTGCTTATAAAATGAATGAATGATAATGAATTGGCTAACCATTAACTAGCTTGGTAGCTTGAAGGAGTGTTTATGTGATTTAGAAGCCTTCTTTGAAAATGGTAAATATTTCTTTTTTTTTTTTTTACACTGATATATATATATATATATATATATTATTATTTTATGAGTTCTTTCAATTAAAATATATTTTCTTAATATTAAAATATATTTTAATCATTAAAAATAAATTTTTAGTACAAAAGTTTAATTAAAAATAAATATAAAATATATTTACATTATAAATATAATTTATATAATAAATAAATAATATTTAAATATAAAATTTAAATCAATAAACTATATTTTGTTAATAAAATAAAACTTTAGGAACTATTTTATAATTTTCTGTTAATTTTTCAAAATTTAATAAGTTCATTTGATTATAATTGTTATTGTAATAACTAACTAAAATTTGGTTATAATACACAAATTAAAGGTTTTTACTATAATTATGATTACATCTAAAATTTTAAATTTTTTAATCCATTTGAACAAAAAAAAGTCACATTTTCATGGAAATTTTTTTTATTTATTTAATGAAGATTTAATAGACTCGGTAATAATTAATGGGGTAGTCATCTATTTTTTCAATATTAAAGTGAATTATCTTAAAATAAGTAATTGAAGAAATTTGAACTTGAAATTTTTTCACTTCCTATACCTTAAAGATGAAAAATAAAACCCAATAGACTATCCTTGATCGACTAAAAGACTCTAATTTACCACTATTCTAAAGTCTCATCGACAATAACTTGCTTTCAATTAAAGTAAACTTAGTTAGACAACAAAAAATTTATCTTATTTTATCATTTGATTTTTTTTTTAAATATCATGATCTTTTTTTCTTTTTCTAAGATTTAGATTTTGATGATTTCATGAACTTAATCAATAATTATTGTACAATTAATTTTAGTTAAATAAATTAATTATTATATAATTAGAAAAATTTTTAATTTCAACATAGCTTTCAAAGTGAGGATTATTTTGCAAATAAAATTTAATTCCTTTTAAAATTCATAGCAAAAGCTAATACAAGTATACAATCACAATTTAATAATCCCTTATTAAAAATGCTACTTTTTATTAAATTAATAAGTGGTAAAATTTTCTTAAAAAAAAATTAGTGGTACAATTAAGATGGATATATAGATATGAAATTATTGAAATTAGAAAACTCATTATTAGTGATCGAGAAATTCAAGCTTTTTTAATAATTAGTTTAATTAAAATTTAAAATTAATCATTGTTGTAAAAATCGGATGGGATCAATCAATTAGACTTTTGATAAAAAAAAAAATCAAATTGACTGATTTAATTGAAAATTCAACTATTAACTAGAAAATTGTAATTATATATTTATATATTTATTTAAATTAATTTATTATAAATTTAATTATTAAGCTTTTTTTTAATAAGAAAATATATTTTTATTGATGAAAAATTAATCGACCCCTTATATATTGAACATGAAACTTATATTCTTAAATATAAGACTTAATTGTTTTTATATGAATACTAGACACATGCTTGTGTCATGTATAAATTCAATAGAAGTTAAATTTTATATATTTAATTTAAATTTTATTATTTCACTTTTCATGAAAATTATTTTTAATATTTTTTATATAACTTGATTATTAAAATTTATAGCTTTAATTCTTTAATTTTAATCTTTATATATATCCAATTTATATTTTCAATTTCCTGCCACCTTTTATAATCTATTTTCTATGAAAACAAATTAGTTAACATATATAATTTAAATATATCATCACTAACAAAAGTAATCAAATTAAAAAAATAAAAGCGTCATCGTAATGATGATTAATAGATAGATAATTGTGAAAATATTCAAATTTAATTAAAAAAATATATAATTACATTTTTTTGGAATAATTAAATAATTATAATATGTGTTAATTTTAAGAATGTCAGCATTAGAAAAAGAAAAAAAATTTTACGAAGTCAAATAGAGTGTTTTTGGAGTGATATCTTAAATATAATTTAAATAATTTAAAGAAAAAAAATAAAATATTAAAAAAAATAATTTTTTATTAATTTACATATAAAAAAATTAAATAAGATAATTTTTATTAATTAGATCAAATTAATTAGCTGACTATAATTAAGTATAAATTATGTTAGAATATAATAATAAAATTGATAATAAAGTATTAGTGTAAAACCCCTGATTTTTTTTATATATTATTATTGGGCTTCGTGTAGGTATCCTCAATTCGCGGAAATTCGACAGTTGTCCGGATCTGTGAATTTCCGGCCAGACAGATCAGCTACCGGAAAAGTCTCCGAATTGGATCGAGGTTTTGGCTACCCCACCATTGTCAGGCATCCCGAGCGCGTTCCCGAAGTCGGAATCGGCAAAGGTAAACCCGAACCTTATTTTTTCGTAATTTTCTAGTGCTTAAATATGATTAAAAATTCATAAAATATTCGTGGTAGCTTAGAAAATTACGATTCTTTTTGCAATAGCTTAGTAATATTTCTAAGGACCGCGGGGCAGAGTTTTATAATTTTTAGAGCTTATTTGAGCAATTTTTGTAAAAATGATCAATTATAAGGACTAAATTGAAATTTTACATATTATGATGAATGATTGATTTGATGGGCCCAGGAGGGGCTGTGTGATGTGATTGAGTTGTAGATATATGGATTGTGGATATAGAAGTGTGTTTTGAGCCATTTTGCAGGTTGGGTAGGTCCTAGGTATAGGGTAGACTCTGCCGGATTTTCGGCACGACTTAGGACGTATTGGGTCTTTTCTTGATTTGTATTGGGTCATTTGTATTAAATAATTGTAATATAATTGTCAGGTGAGCCGGGACAGCCTTCTTCCTCCGCCCAGCCGCCACAGTGATTGCCGTCAAGTCTGTGAGTAGAATATTAATTTTAATTGTAATTTCGATATTATTATATGTTCAAGCATGCCCATGCATCACTTATATGCATATATTTATGTAGTTAAACTCTAGGCACGATTTATGATGCTTGATAACTGTTAAAGTGCCATGATGTTGTTGTTGTAATTTGGAGGCGGTGTGCGTGCGTTGGCGTGCGTGTGATGTGGTGTGGACTATGGATAGGGCGGGGTAGTCACGGCTTGAGTAATTATTTGGGACCCGATCCTTCGAGGGGTAGTCACGGCTTGAGTAATTATTTGGGACCCTCGATTTGGTTATTAAGTGGAAGTCAGAGCTTGAGTAATTCGGGCACCGGTTGGATTTAAGAGAGGCGTATGGGGATCGGCTCCCATATGTTATGATTGATACTACAGGTGTGTGAGTGCTCCAAATTACCTTTTTGATGTTATGATGTGAAAATGATGTTGATGTTGCATTTCACTCTACAGGGTGCATTAGTTTTAGATAGTTATAGAGATTATGGTTAAAATTGATATTTTACTCTCTGAGTCGAACGCTCACTCCTGTTCAAAAATTTTTACAGGCCACAGGAGGATATTTTTTGAGGTTAACCTGCTTTCTCCCTCACAGGTCAATTATTGCTGTTGGTATAATCTTGTTAAATCTTAGAATTTCCGCATGTGTTAGGAATGTTTATTTGATTTGGGTCTGTAAACTAAATTATTATTTTTGGACCTGTAAACTTAATATTTTATGTATGTTGGATGGATTGAATGAGGGAGCTGAGCTCCCATTTATTTTTATGCTGATGAGTATGTGGAAGGTGAGCTGAGCTCCCCAATTGAGTATTTATTGTGTTTACAGGTCGGGTGAGTCGAAAACTCCCCGTTGGAAAGTCCATTTTATGGCCGGACTCTGTCCGTTTGTTTTCTTGAAATTGGGCCCAAATGGGCCTTAGAATTGGGTAAATGAACAGTTAGGCTTACTACGGGCCTCGGGGGCTTTAGGCTGGCCCAGGTCCTAGTGCCGGTCCGGCCCATAGGTTGGGTCGTGACAGATGTGGTATCAGAGCTTAGGCTCCAGATTCATAGGGAAAAATTATCTAAGTGTTGGGAAGAGTCTACTAGGAGTCACATGCGGAGTATAGGATTCTGTTTCGTCTTTTCCTGTAATTCTTTGTTTCTAGATTCTACGTTATATCTCGGGAAATATAAGATTACCTCAGTTAGTGTCTTGATTTTCGTGGAGTACACAGAAATGTGAAATAGAGTTAGTAGACATGTGAGGTCTATCATGAGGATACGTACTCCAAGAAATGTTATATTTTTGTCAGTATGGGTTTAAATGGTGTGCCCATTTCGTGCAAGGCACGAGTACATAAAAGTGAGTCTTGAAAGTACAGTTGCCCTAGATAAAGATGAGGATACCGCTGCTGGCAGTCATCAGTGGGTGACCCAGTCAGAACAAGTTTATGATAATAGAAGATTCAAGAGAGATAAGAAATTAGGAGACCTAGTCTGTCAGGACGTATCGTAGTAACTATACAATGTTCTCGATGTCTGCTCTGTAAGCTGCAGATTCTGATGCAGGACATGAGATTATTGTGTAGAGCTGCGTACTTCCCTGTAGTGCTTATGATGAGGATGTTGCAGGCAGTCTCTGTTTTGGTACAGTAATACCAGAATAGAGTTTTATATCTGCAGAGGAGTTGGGAACTCCTGGTTAAGAGCCTAGAGCTAGAATATCGAAAGGTCACAGTTGGGTGGTAACTAGAGTCAGTGACTCAGTTACCCTAGCATGAGCTAGAGTTACAGTAAGAGTTGCCATCAGACCAGAGGTTTCGGACTAGTTGCAAAGTAAAGGTGACACCTATAGAGTGAGAATAGTATACTTTGTGTGTATCAGTATGGAATAAAGTACAACCCTACTACCTAGAGAAGGTCGAAACTATGAATTGATGATTTACGGAGCTATGATATAATAAATGAGACATTAATTTGACATGGTTTTGGGCAAGGTGGTAAATGTAGTACCTTTGTTGCAGCAAGTTAGGGTATAGTCCTATCTTTTCAGAAGGGATCGAAAGTTATTACTAATAATGGTGACCAATAAAATAGTGTCCCAGATGGGACTGTAGAGTGTGGTAGAGAGTAGTTGGCTCGGGTATCCTGGAGAGGATACAAGTTCCATTATAGGAATCATATATAATCAGATCATGATGGATGTAAATCCTTTGAATTGGATGACAGGTTTGGGTGCCCGGAATCTTAAGTTTTGGGCTAGTTGAGTAAACATGGAAAAAAAAAAAAATAATAATAATAATAATAATAATAATAATAATAATAATAATAATAATAATAATAAAATTACTGCAAAATTAGTTCTCGAGGTAGTAAGGGTATTATGTAAGCTAAAGGATAAGAATAGAGATCATACAATAAAAGTATGACTGTAATTTGCTGAGTTCCTTTCTAATTTCAAATTATTCAAAACAATAGTATAATCTAATTATAATAGTGTTAAGAGTAATAAATTAGCAAAGATAAATTATAGAAGGCCAATGGATAGAGAAAGTGCAGAATGAAAGTTTGGACAAGTGATTGTAGATACAATATAATCTAAATGCTAGTGGAAGTACTAGCTAGAGTGGTCAAAGGACCAAATCTGAGTAGCACAGACATATGATAACGCGATAGAGACTCTGAAAGATATAGTTAGCAAGTACAGCTATTATGTTAGGAAGAAGAATGGAACCAGGGATAGAATAGTCAAGTTCTATTTTGGGTAAGACAAAAGAAATAAATGAAAGGACAATCTGAATGGCGCATAATAGAAGGAACAAAGTTAAGATATAGGGTAGGCTAAGTGTTATTCTTGGCAAGGTGAATGACAAGGATGGAAAACCCAAAATGGGACCACATTAGTGAGAAAAGTGATGGAGGTATGGAATACAATAATAATGAGTAAATGTTAGAAGGTGTGCGATGGTATTGCGGACTACCTAAATAGGTAGAGAAAGAGAAGTTAGTAAGCAGCAAGTTGAATAAAAGTCAGTCTAAGGGATCAAATAGGTATGATGAGAGGAAAAGAATGATAGATAATGACACATAGGTTTTAGGTTAGACTTTTGAGATAGTGAGAAGGTAGTTAGAGGTTCGTTATGAATGTCAGGCAAACATTTTTAGTGTGATCAACAGAATCACTTTGTAGTGAAGCAATAACGACAGGACAATAGTAGGGGTAGAACGAAAAGTGACAAGTCTGGATGGTTATAAATCACTAGAAAGTTCAAGGATCAAATTAATGACCCTAGATAAGGGTGGAATTAGTGTTGGAAGAATTTATTAGTGAGAGAAATCTTTCAGGAATCAACAAAAGTTAAGGGCACAATAAAAACGATGATAGATATGAATCATAGGTCGAGTATAAGTAAAGTTAATAAATTATAAAAATATTATGGCAGGAAGGACGATGGTACAGTAAAGGGTTCATGCAGATGATACCTTATAGGTAGAGCACAATTGTGCTAGGAGATGATGAAATTTGAAGAGAAAGACTAAGAAACATAGGTTAAACATTATTATATGGACAATCGGGCGTAGTTGAATATAAGAGGATATTTTCTTTCTTTTCAAGTTTAGCTTGTGCTTTTGGTTCTAGAAGGTTATATAAGGAACAGAAACTGAGACAAGGAGACCTAGTTATTGAGAGTTTGGTAGGCACAAATTCATACATAATTTCCTGATATGAGAATGACAGTAAGTGCATACCTAGTGTTAAGTATGAAAGGACGATCAGAGTAATGACAGGAGTTAAATTGAGTTAGCTACTAAGGCTTGCGACTGTTTTAAACTATGAGCTAGATGAAGTACTATTTATGGATGAGTTTCAATAGATGAAATTGTTGCTGATGGGTAATTTGAGGTTGAAGTTTAGAAAGCTATGGGCAGTATATATGATTATATTAAGGAGAATGAACACGTGAAGTATCTTGTTTGGAATTAAGGCATGACACATATTTCCTACAGCCGTGTTAGTTCAGATGGAACTTATAGTTTATGGGGCTCATATTCATCCAGGATAAGCAATTTCCTACTAAGGCTGGTAGGGAATGATAATGTTCTGATAGTTAAGTTGGAAAAAAGGTGATACAAGAAAAATTTTCTATGGGTAATTATAAGTGTTACATAAGGTGAAGAATGTGCTGGTAGGAGTAAATCATAGGGTTAGAATTCTTGAAGTAATGAAACTAGTAATCAAGATAAGACTAAGAAATAAAAAGAAAGTTAAAGTTGATGATGGGATAGACATCTTTGAAGGAAAAGGTGTAAGGATGAGATAGGACTAAAATTAAGGAATAAGTACAGCAGGTTGAAAAGATACCAACAATACCAAAAATAGGAAAAGGGAAGTGGATAAGATGCAAAGGACAGGAAGAGAGCTCGATAGAGTCAGTTATAATGATGAGGATAAGGAGTGTCTAACCACTGCCCCTGTGTTGGCACTACCTGTGAGTGGTGAAGGATACACCGTGTATTGTGACGCCTCCAGAGTTGGCCTTGGGTGTGTTTTGATGCAGAATGGAAAGGTAGTGGCTTATGCTTCAAGGCAGCTGAAGAGGCATGAGCAGAACTACCCCACCCATGATTTGGAAATGGCGGCTGTAGTCTTTGCACTGAAAATCTGGAGACACTATCTGTATGGTGAAGTGTGCGAGATATACACCGACCATAAGAGTTTAAAGTACATCTTCCAACAGAGGAATTTAAACTTGAGACAGAGGAGATGGATGGAGCTTCTGAAAGACTATGATTGCACCATCCAGTACCACCCTGGGAAGGCCAATGTTGTAGCAGATGCTTTGAGCAGGAAATCTTCTGGCAGTTTGGCGCACATTTCAGCAGAGAAGAGACCGTTGATTCAGGAAGTACATGAGTTGATGGATCAAGGTTTAATCCTAGATCTTTCAGATGAGGGGGTATTGTTGGCTCACTTTTCAGTGAGGCCAGACTTGAGGGACAGAGTTAGAGTTTCCCAACACAGAGACCAACAATTGATGAAGATCATAGAAAGAGTACAGCAAGGTGAAGGTGGTGAGTTTGGATTTGCCAATGATGGCGCCCTAGTGCATGGTTCTAGGATATGTGTGCCCGATGTGGACAACCTCAGGAATGAAATCATGCGAGAGGCACACTACACACTTTACAGTGTCCACCCAGGTTCCACCAAAATGTATCATGATGTGAAAGATAGCTACTGGTGGAATGGCATGAAGAGAGACATAGCAGACTTTGTGTCCAAGTGCTTGACTTGTCAGAAGGTGAAGTTTGAACACCAGAGACCGTCAGGGAAGCTGCAAGAGCTCCCTATCCCAGAATGGAAGTGGGAAATGATTACTATGGATTTTGTGACTGGGTTGCCTCGTACCACGCGAGGATATGATTCGATATGGGTAATTGTAGACCGCTTAACCAAATCAGCTCACTTCTTACCTGTGAAGATTACATATTCCGTGGCACAGTATGCCCGGCTCTGCATTCGAGAAATAGTCAGATTGCATGGAGTTCCGGCTTCCATAATATCTGACAGAGGGCCGATTCACTTCTGGTTTTGGAGAAAGTTGCAGAGGCACTTGGCACAGCTGAACTTCGATGCGGCTTTCCACCCTCGCATGCAGACGAGCGGTCGAAAGGACAATCCAAACACTGGAAGACATGCTTCGCATGAGTGTTTTGGATTTTGAAGGTCAATGGGATGAGCAGCTAGCTTTGGTGGAGTTTGCCTACAACAACAATTATCACTCCAGCATAGGGATGCCACCCTATGAGGCACTATATGGAAGAAAGTGTAGGTCTCCTCTGTGTTGGACGGAAATGGGGGAAGCGAAGGTGCATGATGTAGACCTAGTGCAGTACACTTCAGAGATAGTTCCTTTAATCAGGGAACGATCAAAACAACTTTCAAGAGGCGTAAGAGTTATGCGCACCCAGACGGAGGGATGTGGAGTTTGCAATGGCGACTATGTATTCTCAAGATTTCTCCAATGAAGGGAGTCATGAGATTTGGAAAGAAGGGCAAGTTGGCACCTCGGTATATTGGACCTTTTGAGGTTACTGATAGAGTTGGAGCAGTTGCCTACCGGTTGGAGCTACCACCCAACCTTTCTTACGTTCATCCCGTGTTTCACATCTCTATGCTCAGGAAATACATTCCCGATCCTTCTCATGTACTACAGTCGGATGTAATAGAACTAAAGGAGAACTTGACATTTGAGGAGCAACCTGTAGCCATAGTGGACTACCAAGTGAGACAGCTAAGATCAAAATAGATCCCTATGGTTAAGGTTTTGTGGAGGAGCCAGTCAGTGGAAGAGTGCACCTGGGAGTCAGAACGGGACATGCGTAGCAAGTACCCTTATCTGTTCAATGTGTAATCATGTACTTTATTCTGCCTTGTGTAAAATTCGAGGACGAATTTTCTGTAAGGGGGGAAGAATGTAACACCCCTGATTTTTTTATATATTATTATTGGGCTTCGTGTAGGTATCCTCAATTCGCGGAAATTCGACAGTTGTCCGGATCTGTGAATTTCCTACGGCATGATCGACTCTGGAAAAGTCTCCGAATTGGATCGAGGTTTTGGCTACCCCACCATTGTCAGGCATCCCGAGCGCGTTCCCGAAGTCGGAATCGGCAAAGGTAAACCCGAACCTTGTTTTTTCGTAATTTTCTAGTGCTTAAATAGGATTAAAAATTCATAAAATATTCGTGGTAGCTTAGAAAATTACGATTCTTTTTGCAATAGCTTAGTAATATTTCTAAGGACCGCGGGGCAGAGTTTTATAATTTTTAGAGCTTATTTGAGCAATTTTTGCAAAAATGATCAATTATAAGGACTAAATTGAAATTTTACATATTGTGATGAATGATTGATTTGATGGGCCCAGGAGGGGCTGTGTGATGTGATTGAGTTGTGGATATATGGATTGTGGATATAGAAGTGTGTTTTGAGTCATTTTGCAGGTTGGGTAGGTCCTAGGTATAGGGTAGACTCTGCCGGATTTTCGGCACGACTTAGGACGTATTGGGTCTTTTCTTGATTTGTATTGGGTCATTTGTATTAAATAATTGTAATATAATTGTCAGGTGAGCCGGGACAGCCTTCTTCCTCCGCCCAGCCGCCACAGTGATTGCCGTCAAGTCTGTGAGTAGAATATTAATTTTAATTGTAATTTCGATATTATTATATGTTCAAGCATGCCCATGCATCACTTATATGCATATATTTATGTAGTTAAACTCTAGGCACGATTTATGATGCATGATAACTGTTAAAGTGCCATGATGTTGTTGTGATAATTTGGAGCAGTGTGCGTGCGTTGGCGTGCGTGTGATGTGGTGTGGACTATGGATAGGACGGGGTAGTCACGGCTTAAGTAATTCGCTGGGACCCGATCCTTCGAGGGGTAGTCACGGCTTGAGTAATTCGCTGGGACCCTCGATTTGGTTATTAAGTGGAAGTCCGAGCTTGAGTAATTGTGGCACCGAGTTGGATTTAAGAGAGTCAGATAGGGATCGGCTCCCATATGTTATGATTGATACTACAGGGTGTGTGAGTGCTCCAAATTACCTTTTTGATGTTATGATGTGAAAATGATGTTGATGTTGCATTTCACTCTACAGGGTGCATTAGTTTTAGATAGTTATAGAGATTATGGTTAAAATTGATATTTTACTCTCTGAGTCGAACGCTCACTCCTGTTCAAAAATTTTTACAGGCCACAGGAGGATACTTTTTTTGAGGTTAACCTGGTTTCTCCCTCGCAGGTCAATTATTACTGTTTGTATAAACTTGTTAAATCTTAGAATTTCCGCATGTGTTAGGAATGTTTATTTGATTTGGGTCTGTAAACTAAATTATTATTTTTGGACCTGTAAACTTAATATTTTATGTATGTTGGATGGATTGAATGAGGGAGCTGAGCTCCCATTTATTTTTATGCTGATGAGTATGTGGAAGGTGAGCTGAGCTCCCCAATTGAGTATTTATTGTGTTTACAGGTCGGGTGAGTCGAAAACTCCCCGTTGGAAAGTCCATTTTATGGCCGGACTCTGTCCGTTTGTTTTCTTGAAATTGGGCCCAAATGGGCCTTAGAATTGGGTAAATGAACAGTTAGGCTTACTACGGGCCTCGGGGGCTTTAGGCTGGCCGAGGTCCTAGTGCCGGTCCGGCCCATAGGTTGGGTCGTGACAATTAGTCCAAGGCATGTTGACACTATCCTTAAATATAATCTTGGCACAAGTCATTATCCTCCACTTAGATTTAACAATCTCTTCCTAAAAATTATAAAGAATTATAAATCAATATAAAATACAAATAAATTTTAAAAATCGACACAAATAATTTTTAAAAGAAATAATAAAATTCACAGAATAAATAAAAAAAAATTGAGAGTACTTAATTAAAAAAAAATACTTAGAGAAAATTTAATTTTATAATATAATTAATAATTACTTAATAGTATATCTTCAATTCTCTGCCGATCCAATCATCTAGTTGGGTTTGAAAACCTCGATAAAATGTAGTCTAATGAAAAGGACCTGTGGCATGTAGTGCTTGAAAATGGCTGCTTGCCATTAAGAATTTCTGCTACTAGTAGGGTATACCCTAATATGTTATTTATTATCATTGTCTTTTGCCTTCAAATAGAATTCATCTTCATTTAATGTGTTACCAGAATCCAACGGAACATTAATTAATTAATTAATTAATTAATTAATTAATATATGAAAATTAAAAAAAAAATTAAGAGTCAATAATGTTTCAATCATTATTTAAAATAAATAAATAAATAATAAGCATGTATATAAATATACAAATATCTATAATCTTTATAAATAATTATAATTTAAATTTTAAAAATTACAAAAATAACATTTATAATTTAATATATTTGATCAACATAAATATTTATGTTTAATTTTCTATTTAATTTTATTTTTGCTATCATTGACGTATTATATATTTTGATATTTATTGTAAAATAAAATACAGTTGAATGGAAACAATATAATTAATGAGATTTTGTTTGTAAACAAAGGTAATTCGTCTGAACCATGTAAATTATTATATTAATAATAGTTACAAGTATTGAAGGAAATTTTATATTCATTGCCCTAGTTTCTAAGGATTCATGCTCTCATTTTATTGGGTTTTTGTTTAAGGATGGCAAAATTGGGCCAACTCCTCGATGAATCCATTTTACAGAAAAATTGTACGTTAAAATCATGATTTTATGTGGAATAATTTATATAAACTGTAAACAATAAAATATAATTAAAGTTCGTTAAAATTTAAATTTTAAATTTGAAAATTTAGAATTTAAAATAATAAGATGTAAATAATTATTTTAAATTTTTAATTTTTAAACTTATGATGAACATATGAAGTTAGACAAAATTAACTATAACTTAATAATATATAAAATCTAATATAAATGCATATACTATTTTATAATAGTATATAAAAAGTATATATTTTTAATTATTATATAATTTTGAAGAATAAAATATAAAAATTCTTTTTATCCTACCTCCTTGTTATTCCTATTTTCACTTGATTTCTTGCTTTGTTATTTGATTGATAATAGAGAAAGACATGAATTTTATTTTTAAGAGCAAGGATGATTATCATATTAGACTTTAAAAAAAAAAAAAATGAAAACAAGCAATAAGTAAAATTTGCCTATAAATAAGTAAAACTCGCCTCCCTCTCCTCTTTCCTCACAGCCATGGCAGGGCTCGGTTACCAAGCCACTGCTACTTCAATAACCTTCTCCACCAACCATGGCTCTCAACAGAGACCTTAAAATAATATTAATAGACACGGACTCCAACAAAATCCCGTCCATGACCAACACATCGTCATCCACAACCTTTGCAGGCACCCCATATTATGTTCTGGAGACTCGGCAAATATGGACCTGCAATTGAAGAAAAGGACCGGATAGATTGGCTTTAGCAATCTATTCGATACTTAAGTCAATAAAGAATTCTATGATTGAATGAATGGAACTATGATAAGAAGACACATCTGACAGTCCCTTTAAGCAAATTCTTATCGTAGAGTTGTACTGGATTAGGAGTATCACTGGGTTTGGCGAGCATCATAGTGTCCTATCCATAAGATTGTTCAAGTGAAGTGTTCCTCTTTCTTACTGTTTGTACCCTCGAAACAACAAACAATTAAATTATTTTCGTAAATACACTGAGACTCTGAAATAATGAATATAGTTAATTATTTATATAATGATTATATTCTACACTAGTGATACAAGCTCGGAGCAAGAGCAATTGCATGAAATGGATTATGATTGATGGGATTCTGCAGAAACGCATGGATGATTTGCTAGTACTTGGAGATAGTCGTACAATCCCAGGTTTTCGAGCTGGGTCACATAAAGGTTGTCTGAAGGTGCTTAATTTGCATCACACAATCTATACCCATTTTTTTGGAACAATATATAAGCACATATATTTACGCAAAAACTGCAAATTAAATAGATATTTAATAAAGAACTTTAATGGTACTGAAGTCGTTAATGTGAGATCTCGAATTTAAGTCTTGATGGAAATTGATGTAAAAGAATTTTTAATAAAGATAGCGTGTATGCCAATTAATATAGAATTATCAAGAAATTAAAAGGATACACAGAAATTTTGGATTATCAGTTTTCATACTTTATTATTTAATTTCCATTATTTCAGGAGAAAAAGCCAAAATGAAGCAAACCTATTCTTTGGTTTGCAATATTGCAGAAATTTGAAGATCTGTCATCACTACCACAGTAACTAAGAAACAAATATGACAAGTTCTCCTAAATTAAGTCAAGAAAGTAAAGCTAATATATGAAAATTTTCAACTGTGAATAAAACCACAAGATAATTCCATGAGTAGTATTGCTGCTTCTTCCACATCCTGTGGAAACACTCGTTGAAGAGCCGAATTCTTACTCAAACTTAATGCAAGATTCTTGAAGCTGCAAAGCTTTTTTTGGCCCTGAGGTAAATCAGGAGACTTGCGCAATTTCTTGCCTTGTGCAATATGGCCTGTGCGCAACTTCTTTTCCTTGTTGTGCACCTTGGTCTTTGTAGATAACGTCTCCATGGAAATATCCGTGCTATTTGCCATGGCAGCCGCCGCTGCCATTGCTCGTCTGGCCTTCCTCTGTCGAATCCCACAGGCATTGCAAAGAGACTGCATCAACATATTTTTGCCTAGCCTGTTAGTAATTTATATAGAATAGCTTCCTACACTATATATAAGACAGACAATCAATAACTTGACCATTATTTTCTAGTAGTGCATACTAGATGTATCTATAGAATTTTATGTAAAAGAGAATCACCTTAGGGCCACGAGGGCCACTCCTCCAAAGAGGGGTACTGGTCGTGTTGCAATCTGCGCAGACTCTGATACTGTTGTTATTGTTATTGTGACACTGCTGATCTTGAAACTTTAGTGTAAATTTCACTGGTTGATCTGTCCCTGAGAAATTGGAGTTGGAGTTCATCATTTTCTGCATCAACCTCATCTTCGAGGGCATCCGTTTGGCTGCAGATCCCTCGCCACCACTTCCTTCATAATCTCCATCCTCTCTTTTACTTGAGTACAATTTGTGGGCCTCGTTACTGCTACTCTCACTTATCGCTGCAGCTTGAAATAATGAAGATGAAGAAAGGTTTTTGTGATGATGATGATCACTCCATCTGCTCTGTGATATGTACTTATCATCCTATCATTAAAACCAAATTACAAGGTTATTAATCCAGCAGATGATCATATAAAAGTCTCTTTATTTATCTATTTAATTATTATATATAAGCATCCGCGCGCATACACATATCAGAGAAATAAAAACTATGATTATAGGAATAGGTTATTATTTGAAACAATTTAAGGAAATTAAGATCAAATTAAAGACTAAACCAAGTTGTTTCTCAAATTAATTAATTAAGTAAAACAAACATTGTATATGATCATGCAATAGAGGATCCCATATATATCTATCCAAACTAATTAACTGTAATAACAAAATAAAAGCATGAAATTTTGACATTTTCCAAAGTGTTCTTGCCTCCTGATCATGCCGACGAGACTCCCCGAGTTGGGCTCGTCTTTGATCGTGATCATGAGTAGTAGTTGTGTCAAAAAAAGCAGGACCTGAAGAGAGAGAAGCAGCTGCATGATGGGGTGTGCGGAAGAGATGCAGGTGTTGCTGATCTTCTCTAACACCCACAAGTGGAAAAGGAGAAGAGGTGGGTGGATTCAGATAGACTGGATTCATAGAGAGAGAGAGAGAGAGAGAGAGAGAGAGAGAGAGAGAGAGAGAGAGAAAAGTTGTTCACTAAAAGGAAAATATAGAGAAAAGGGGATAGGGCAGTGAATAACAAGGGCTAAAAGGCCTAATTAATATCGTAAAAGGGTCTTATAATAAGGAGGGAGTGGGGAACAAGAGGCCTGAAAGCCATTCACGTGACTTCATGTCACCCAAACAAAACATGCTAAGACGAGACAAATTAAAAGGAGGTGTAGAATGCTACAACTCGACCCCAGTATGACAAAACCCTATCTGGTATCTGCAGCATTCTCTCTGTTACCAGTTCAAACCTCCACATAGACAAATATCAAGTGTTAAAAGTTGCTCCATTGAGCATTTAAGGTTGATATACCCTACGCTTCACATGCCTTTATTACTCCTCGAGGTCATCCATCAACCCATTAATGCGTTTCATCAAGCTTCTGGATCAAAGTTTTTATTCCACATATATCATTTTAAATTGAGTAGAGTGGAAGAAAATTAATTATTCATAACTCCCAATTATAAATTAGAAATAAAATTGACTTGAGTTTATTAATCTAGGATATATACTAGCAAGGGAAGGACCACACAATTAAATAAAAAATGAAAAATCCAAATGTGAAGGCGATCCATCTGTTGACCATTTTACGATCTTTTGTCCCCTTTGGGACCTCAAAGGAAAATTGTATGTGTAAGCTATATGTATTCACCTGCATGGGATTATGTGTTGATGCATTTTCTGTCAACTATAGCACAGTAAAAAATTTCATCAATTAATGGAGTTTGGAAGGAAAGAGAGGTTTTTTAGAGGTTTGTGCAGATATGAAGAGATAGGTATAAGATTTGCATGGAAGCATATATATCTTCATTTCTTAGCCTTGACAAAATGCATCAAATGCTGGTTCAGGCCAGGATAGTGATAGCCTCTTTTTTAGCCCCCACAATGATCTGACCTTTTCAATTTCTTTTAGTTTAATTACCACCTTCTGGATTCTAGTAAATAAGAAATATAGTGTGAAATGTTCAATTTGCAAGATAATAGACAGGAAAGAAGAGAAGCCAAGCTAAATTGATTTAAGTTATTAAAATAGAGATAATTTCAAACCCAATATATGGATCTTTGTCGACTGCCATCTGCACTCTTGATAATTTCACATATAGCATCTGCCTTTTTTTTTTTTTTTCCTTCTGATCTGTCATTTTGGCTTCTATGTCTTTGGTTTTCTTAGAAACAGCTCAGATAAATTTAGAAAAAAAAAAAGAATAAAAAAAAAAAAAACAACTCTCCCAATATCCAATAATTATGAGGTGTAGCTATGCGGATAATTGGCCTCGTTGCAGATACCAAAATGAGCTAAAAAAGAGCATACTGGAAGTTCTTTTTTGGATGGGTATATCATTAGGGTTTACTTTCTTCACAATATTCAAACCTACATACATGAAGAAACAATGATTACTTGATCTGTGCAAAACAATGATAATTTGTTCCAATCTATCAGCCTGTCAAGATTACAAGTTGTTCTTGTCTGGTTCCTTCTTCCACTTTCTAGTGACACGATCGACCATATCGATCAACTCCCTTGGATCCGATTGCCTTGCATAATGGCAAAGTTTAAGTTTTTAAAGAATATTTTTATTTCTTACAATTTTCCTCAACAGCATGTGAGATATCACACAAAGAATGAGAGATCCAATTGAGCACATTAGCGATAATGCTAAAAGCTCTATGAATATTTTAGCAGTAATTTTGAATTGGATGTCTTTAATATATTAATTATAAAGTATTGAAAATTAATTTAAAATTAAGATTGATATATTTTAATTATAAGAATTTTAAAATAAATAAATATTAAAAAAATCATTTTTAATAATATTTAAAATAATATCTTTTCAAAATATATTTTGTATTTCTCAACTTCAAAATAGGAACTTTGTAAAGTAATGTGTAAATCACTAATTATCACATTGTTAAATAGGATTTTATGTTGTTAACAATTGTGTTAAGATTTTTGTTTTCTTTCTGTTTAGGAGTACATATGGCAGCTGCTGCCATTTCAAAGAAGATAATTGTAATTGAAACAGGCAGAAGTAATATAATTAAAAAAAAAAATAGCTTTTTTCAAATAACTTCTTTAAACTCTTTCCCTCTCCCTTTCAATTTTTTTTTAATTTTTTTTTTGTAAGCTTTTTGAAGTTGGGTGAGTATTTTTATCATTATTACCTCCTTTTTATATTTATTTTTTTATTTTCCCAAAAACCTTCATATTTTTATCGTTTTAAAAGTTAGATATATATGTGATTGTTTTCGATTTATTATTGTTAGTAAATCTGAATTTTATTGTCTGTTTTGAGAAAATTTAGTATCTCATTTTCTGTAAGAATTTAGTATTTTCTTATTTGCAAGATTGTTACCTTTAATTTGACGATTTTTTTTTTTAATTAGAGAGAAAGATATTTTACTTTGTTGTTTGAGTAGGGATAAGAGTGCATTAATAGGAACTACAAATTTATTCTTCACGGGAATATCAAAGTTTAATGATTTACAGACCAAACTCATAGAAACAGTGGGTCAAACCATCAAGCGAAGTGTGCTTTTTACCGAATGATTAAGTCAAATACTCTATTAACACAATCAGATTAATTGTTATTATATTTTATATAAATGATTTATCTTAAATTTTTTATTTAAAGTTATAGTAATATGAAATTTTACACTTTAAAATTACATTCTGTCTCTATTTAGTAAAAGCTCAATCCCTTAATTTAAAAAAAAATAAATAAATTAAATAAGTTAAAATTAAATATATACAAAAAATCAATAATGATGAAAATAGAATTTGATAAGTTTAATAAACCGAATGTAATTAAATTTTTTTATTAAATTAAGTTCAGGATCTCAATTTAATGATCAAGGCAAATTGAAGCCTTACTAACATTGTGTTAAGATACATAACTAAAAATCAACAATTACATCATTAAACGAGCAATAATTATATAGTGTTCATAAGATTTATAAAATTAATTAGTCATAAATTAATTCCGTTTTCATCAGTATTAGTAAATTATCCCTAGTGATCAAACTAATTAAAATTTCATTGGTCTAGAAAGATTCATCATAATGTTTGTTGTCCAATTCCACCTTTCAAAATCACTTGAGAACCAATCATTTAGAAGAAATAAAAACATAAATCGTATAGTATCCCTCAACTCGATCAAGATACCTAAAGCATTTAGTGAACCACAAGGCTCCTCAATTGGGCACCACCCAATTGGAAATGTTTTATATAATTCTCAAAAATTATTCATGATAACGTTGGTTGACCAGATAAAATAATGGTCCCATTTAATTTAAAGATCACTTTTGGATTGATCTAAAATTTTCTAAGATCAAGAGATATGCTACGTATGAGCCATCTGAGTCACTCCTATATATGCATCAGCTTGATCCTGAGCTAGAGCTTGATGATTAGATATATAAATGTGATGATAGAGACACTTTCACATAAAATAGAACAAAATAAAATTAAAAAAAATACATTAAACAAAATGGGTACTAATGTTTTTTTCTTTTCTAACGATTCTTTGTTGTATGTGATATTTTGTGATTTTATATATATATATATATATATATATATATGCACAACAGATATGTGAATAATTATATATTACTGAGTATTAATAATATAATGTTTTAATAATTTTTTAATCTATATATATATATATTAAAAAATTATTAAAACATTATTTATTATTAATACTCAGTAATATATAATTATTCACACATATATATACATATATCACAAATAAAATATATAAGCGGCAACTGCAACTTGCACATTATCTTACTCATAATTTAAATTTTTTTTACATATTTTTTTGTTAATTTTTTATATAATATAATATTAGCATAAAATTATAAATATTATAATTAATTATTTAAATTAATATTTTTATGATAATTATGTATTATAATATTAATATATAAATTAAATAATTATAAACTTAAAAATAATATAATAATAAGTTTTAAAAATATGAATAAGGGAAGATATTTAAAGTTTAAACTATATTAATATAAATGTAAATTAGCTCATTGAATTAAGTTAATTCAAACTTATTTATTTTATTTTTTTTAAAAGTATGTGATTTTCCTATATTTTTTTTATATAATTTAATAAAATATTAACTTACATAATGAGTTACATAACTAAATTAATAATGAAAGAATTTCTAAAATTAAAAAATATAATGTTTTTTAAAGCATATTTTGTTTAGTGTATTATCATTATAAAATTTTTAATTTATTAAATTAATATCTTGAAATTTTATATTGTTATATTATTTAATACAAATAATTCTAAAATCAATTTAATATATTTATAAGATTATAATTATAGATTAAATTATATATATTATAAGTACATCATATATTAAAATATCAATATAAATTTAGTCATACATTTTTAATTAATTCATAATAATTATGTAATTAATACTATCAAATAGTTAAATTATTTATTTTTTATTTTTATTCTTTCAAAATTTAGCATTTACCTTCGCTACGATCTTCGCCTTTAAAATGCAGAAAGTGGAATGTCTCAAGTTTGAGTCTCCCATTAATTTACTTTGAGATTATTTACATTTATAATAAGAAATGGAAATGACTACTTTCATTATAACTATTATTCAGCCCCTCTACTGTATTTCTCATCTACAATTGAAGATTTAGACTAATTAAATAAAATCTATATATTATCAAAATTGGAGTCTTTTATTTATTTACTTATTTATTTCAAGGGGAAATTAAAAAATAAAAATATCATGCAATTTCATGCATTTTATGAGTTATTAGCAAATAGGAAAAATTACCTGGACACTGTTAGGATAAATTATAATTTAGTCCCTAAGAATTAGTGAAACTTGTGTATTAGTTCATGTATTTTCAAAACTCACCTATTTGGTAGTTGAAATTTTAATAAATCTAAATATTAGTCCTTGCCTGGGCATATATGGACAAAGAATTATTTAGATTTTTTTTTATGTTTTTGTTAATTATAAAATAATATAATATAAAAATAAAATTTTCAATTAAATTTTAATTCAAATATATAATACACCTAATAAAATAAAATGATAATATTATAATTAAAATAATAAATACTATAAAATACAAGGATAATTTTACAATAAAATTTATAATATTATTTTACTATAAATAAAATAATAAATTAAATTCAAGAGATTATGTTAATAAAACAAATGGAGGGACTAATAGGTTTATTGAATTATAAATGACTAAATAGTTAAGTTTTAGTAATACATAGACTAATTTATGGTTTCATAAAATTTTAATGATTAAATTGTAATTTATTTTATTTTTACAGATGCATAAAATCAAAATATTTTTTTATTAAAAAATTAATCTCAAGACCTATTTAAATGCCAGAAAGCTACAGAATAATATTTTTTTTTAATTTACCTTTTTTTAGTAGTTCTCATACATCATACATGTGATTAGTAAAGTGAATATTTATATAAATTACATTTTTTTTGGATGATATATACATCACCTTTTTATTTATAAAAAAAATAATTCATTAACCGAAAGAAGAACAAATCATCATATTATATTATTATATAAATGAAATTAATTATTTATAAAAATAAATAATAAAAAAAATCTGGAATTTTTAGTTGTTAAGATTGATAGAGCATAGCCAATAATTGAGCTGTACACTCAATTATTTAACTCTATAATTTTTTATGAGTCTCATCAAATAATATCTAAATTTAAATTTTCTGCTGAATAACATTCAAATAAAATTAAATGATATATACATTACATATTTACGGTCTCTTTTTCTTGAAATTTGTTTAATTAATTCAAACAAAATTAAAATTAAAAGCCCCCATTGCAATTTTTTACTGATAAATTAAATATCTATTGGAAATATTTCGAACACGTATTAATTTACACTCACTATAATATATAAATATATTACCGGTTCTTGATATGAATCTATAATATAATAAGAAACTAGTCATTTTGCTGCTTTATATATTTTTTATTCTAATAATATAATTTTTAATATTATTTTTAAAAATTTTATATTTACAAATTATAATATAAATTTTTTTTAATTATAAAATTCTTAACTAAATATATTAAAGATATTTAAATGTGTAATATATTTTGAAATAATTATATGCCAATTAAAATTAAATTAAATTTTACTTTAAAAGATTATTAATTATTTTTCCCTAAATATTTTTTCATATGAATGTAACAACATAATATTTTTATAGTATAATTACATTTAAAAAATATCATATATTATTAGAAAAAAATTTTACCATAATAGCAAATATAATAATAAGAGAAAAGTATATTTTAGCATATTGTATTTTGACGCTTTTAGCATTGAGGATATGTACAATGTTTTGTTATAATTAAGGATATAAATTTTAGTGTCATTAACACTTTAAGTACAAATCACTAACGGTGCTAAATGGCGTTGATATGGCATACTTATGTGGCACTAAATAGGATCTGGCACTAGCATGGCACATTGCTATGGTGCTGACATGGCATTCTGACATCGGCGCCATGCCAATAATTTTTATAACTCTTTCTTTCAAATTTTCATATACTTAACGTTTAATGCTTGAACTTTTTCTTTTTATATAATTTAGGATATGTGTTTTTAGCTTTTTTACATTTATGTAAAAAAATAAATAATAACATAAAAATATTAATGTGACACTGACGTCAGCATGCTACATTAAACATGATGGCCATGTCAACGATACTTAACGTCGCTGGTCTTTTATCCTTAAAGTGCTAATAGTAATTAATAAAATTTATGTCCTCAATTGCAACAAAATAAAGCGTATTTACTCAATGCTAAAAACCTCAAATTACATGTTACTAAAGTATATTTTTTTCTAATAATAAATATATTCAAAAATAAAAATTTAAATATCATGCTAATATTCAAGAATTAATAATATAACTTTTTGAATTTTTAAATAATTATTTTATATGAGAATTAATTAGTTTACTAGGCCCAGTAGGGGCATTGTGTAGTTGTTGTGTTGTGGGCCTGAGGCCTTTTGCGTTAAGAAGTGTTAGTTAAATTATTTTACAGGTTGGGTAGGTCTTAGATATAGGGAAAATTTTGTTAGATTTCTAGCATAAACCTAAGGTGTCATAGACTTTTTAGTTTTTTGTTTTTAGTTAATATTGATAAATTTCTTGAATATGATTATTTAGGTGATCTGAGTTAACCTTACTTATCTTCTCAGCCACCCAAGTGACACTTGAATAATCTGTGAGTAGATATTAATTTTATTTATAATTTTAATATTATTATATATTCAAGGCATGCCCATGTATTCACTTATAAATATATTTATATAGCTAAATCTTAGGCACGATTTATATTTCATCTTTATTTGATGAAATTATTGTGGGTGTCACCTTAAGGTAATTTGGAGCTCTGTGTGTGTGTCGGCGTGCTTGTGCTGTGATATTAGATATGGGTAGGACGAGTAGAATGGCTGGAGCTTGACTCGCTGGGACCCAATCCTTTGTGTGGATAATTTAGGGTGAGTATGGCTTTAAGTTGATCTCACTGACCCTCGCATTTGGATTATTAAGAGAAAGTCTAGCTAGAGTTGATATCGCTGGCAGATGTTGAAATTAAGAGAGCTGTATAAGAGATTAGCTCTCATATATATATATATGATATGATTGATGTGATAGACGGGTGTGTGAGTATTTCAAATTATCTTTTATGAGAATATTGTTTGAATTATTTGGTAATATGTGTGTATGTTATATTTCATACGTAGGAATGCATTAGGCTTAGATAGTTATAGAAATTGTATTTAAAATTAATATTTTACTCTATGAGTCGAACGCTCACTTCTATTTAACTATTTTTTCTCAGGTAATGGGAGAGCTTTTTCAATTTAACCTATTTTCTTCTTCGTAGGTTTACCAGAAGCTGATTTATTATGTTCTTATTTCCTTATTTATATTCTAGAAACTCCGCATATACAATTAGTGTATTGAACTTTCTAGAACTGTAATAACTTTTTCTGTTGGATGTTGCAAAGGTTATTATGTGGTTATGCTTGGATGAGGGAGCTGAGCTCTCATTGGATTATATGTATTTTTTGAGAATTGTGAGGGTGAGTTGAGCTTCCCAAAATGAGATATATTGTGATTATAGGTCGAGTCAGCTATTACTCCCCGTTGGGTAGCCCAATTTAAGGTCGGACTCTGTCCATTTGTTTTCTTGGATTTGGATTACAGTGATAGATTTTATGGTTGAGCTAGGAATAGTTAGGCTTACTACGGGCTTTGGGGGCCTTATACTGATCCAAGTCCTAGTGTCGATTCAGTCCAAAATTCGGGTCGTGACAAATAATAATAATAATAATAATAATAATAATAATAATAATAATAATAATAATAATAATAATAATAATAATAATAATAATAATAATAATAGTCAAAATAATTTTCTAGTTTGTGATCTTATTTTTTTCTTCTAATATTTATTTTTTTTTAGGTCTTCATTTTGTTCTTCTAAAATTAAATATTTAATATTTCTTACCAATGGCAAATCTTCATTGTTTTTCTATATAATATTTTGTATTTTTTCAAACAACATGCATTTAACTATATAAATCATTGAAAAATTATATAATTAATGACATACATTTTTATTATGATTATTTGATTTTCAAACTCTATATTTTTTATAAGAACATTTATTTTTTGAAGTATAATCTTTGATTATGCATATAAATATAAAGGATTTGAAAAATAGTTTATCATTATGTACATAAATATAAAAATAGAACATAATAAATAATTAAAAAATAATAATAAAATTTGAAAAAAAGAATAATTAAATTGCCAATATAAGCCAATAAAAAAAAGAGAGATTTTAATAAGTCTTATATATACTCAATATGAGAAATATAAATTTATTTTTAAATAATATTAATAAATAAATTATTTAATAGTAATTAATATAAATACTAATTAATTTTAAATTCAAAATTAATTATTAATAAATTATTTATATTTTTTTAATTAGTTCATATATGTCAATAAAAAATTCCGAAAATAAAAATTTTAAAGCCAATTTTTAAACTTTAGCAATATATATATTACACTAAGATTTTTTTTTTTCTAAGTTGGGCCGTGGGTGTTGGATAAGCCGTTCTTGGTTAATATATCCAATGCCAGTAGAGATCTCTCTCAGGCTTGGAAATGGAGCTTCCCTTTGTGTTCATGAGAGAATTTTACAGAAATAATTTCTTTTCTTTTATTTTCTTATTTAGAGAAATCAATTAACAGTGAATTTTTAACCTTAATGCTCACATTTTTTGAAAGGAATATATGAATACAACATAACAATTTCAAATAAATAGTTGCGTTTTAAAGATTATTTTAAAAATAATTTAAGTGTTTGATTAATGTATTTAAAAATCGTGTTTAATTAATATATATTTGAAATTAATTTAATTTATTAAAATGTAGATGATGAAAATTTAATTATTATTTTTATTATTGATTCTATTTTAAATTTAATTAAAATTTATTCTAAATTATTTAAATTTCTCTCAAACTCAATTATTAATATTTAAATAATATTTGAATTCATTTAATTTTATATATTTTTAATAATAATAATAATTCTTATTTGAAAAATTTAATAATTATATAAAATATTTAAACTTTATTTATTTAAAATATAATATATAAAACTATTTATAAATATTATAATAATATATATTTTATATTTAATTAATTATTTATATAAACTAATTAAAATAATAAATAATCAATATATAAAATTTAAACTAAAATGTAGATATTGTTACTCACCCATCTCAAATTTAATTATATAATAATTAAATTTATCCAAATAAATTTTCTGATATTCGGCCTTTTCCTTTATCATCAGCACGGTTTTTGGATTCCCAATATGACTATAAAACAATTTCATACCCAATTAAAATTTTATTAAATTATTTTCTTTATCATCAAAACAGTTTTATTATATATATATTTTTAAAAGCATTTTCATGAAAATGTGTATATATTAATTAATACGCATATTATTATAATTTTTTTTTTCTGAAATACATAAAAGCATTCAATACCAACTACTTTTACTTGTATCCCTTTTGTTATTGCAGAGTGTGATAAATTAGGGGTGGTGTCTATGGTGTTGGGGACTTCTTCTCCTATTAGTAGCTGTGCTTCTCTTATTGAGTCCATTCACCAGTTGGTGAGAGAGTTTATTCAAGTGCATTTGCTCATGTTTTTCGCGTAGCCAATTTTGTTGCAGATTGGCTGGCTTCCTTTGCTAGGGACTTTCCTTTAGGTTCTCAGCTTATTCAAGATCCTCCTAATGGGATTAATTATTGACCTCTCCATGATAGGGTAACAGTGATGCATCTCCAGTTGGTTTTTTTGTTTTGTTTGCTTTTCTATTCTCACCAAAAAAAGCCCAACACAAGCAAGGTTACAAAAAGAAGGTCGAATAACAAAGGAATCGCCAACCCATTAGCACCTCTAACTCATTAGCAGGCTTACCATAGAGGCCCAGTATCCTTCACAACAGAACCCTAGCCCTTAGCCCCATTACCAAACATAGATCAAAGAAATCACAATGCCGTTCGTTGAAAAGCCTGTGAACTAGGGATGCTGCTGGAGACCAAGAAGAAGAGAAGCTTCCTCAGAGTCATGCGTGGCTGAAACAACCAAGCAGAACTAAGTGGAAACCCACTAACTCAAACAAATAGACCATCACCTCCTAAGGAATATTGTGCTCTTTAAACCATAAATTTGGGCGAGAAGAGAGACAGAGGGCATGGCATCTCACTCTCCTTTAGCCTGGAGCACTGGCAACAACTTATAAAACACCGGCTCTTAATCCTCAAGTCGCCTCCCTTTGGATCTGCTCCCAAGGTCGATACCTACATCCCACCACATCAAACCCATAGAACCATAAAAACAAATCGCCATATCAAATTCCTCTTTGAAAAGCTCTGGATCTGCCATTCAAGAACAAAACCCACAAAACATATCTACACCCTTCCTAGACATTAGGGAGGGAAAGAAGCCCACACCCTAGGCGAAAGAAAAGGTTCTCCCTGCCTGGAAGGGCAAGGAAACCCATCAGAAAAGAAGCTTCAACTTGTCCAAAGAAAACACAAGAACATAAAGAGCTCGCAAGGGTTTGCTTCGGTCTTCTAATTCTCGTTATTGAATTCTTTTTTTGCACTCAGTAATTTGATTATAAGATTTAGCATATGATATTAGCATATAATATTCATAACTTTCCTTTTCATCTTTATCCACCAAAATAATTAATTAAATAACTCTAAGCCTCGTAACTTAGTTAATAAAACAAAATTAATTAAATTAATTAAATATCTAAAAGTAATTAATAACCCATAAAAAATTATTTTTAATATAAGTAATATCTCTAGCTTTTTTTTTCCAATTAATTATTTTAATTCTAATATCATTAAATTAAAATTAATTAATAAAATATGAAAAACCTATATCTGCTAATGATAAAATAATATATATATTCTTTTTAATTGGAGATTGCAAGTGTTTCCAATTAATGACATTTTTCAAAGTAAAAATAATACAATCTCTCTCTAAAAATGCTGATTATACAACTAAGATCCTACATTACTATGCAAATAAAAATATAATATTAAATGAAAAATATCAAAATTCAGCTTCTCTTCTTATCATTAGTTCTTAGTTTAACTTTAATATTATATTTACTTTATTTAGAATAAATTATTTATAAAAAATTTAAATAAAAAAATTAAATAAATTTTCACATAATTATATTTAATTTTAATTTTTAAAAATAAATTTATAATTCAAAAAATTTAATTTTTTCCTTTAATTGATAAAAAATTAATTAAATTAAACTTTTATGAAATTTTAATTTTAAAAAAAAATCTAAATTTCTGATTTCTAGTTTTTCTTATGGTTCCATAATGTTAATATTTTAAGCATCCTATATATGAAAAATTAATATTTCAGAAAATAATACCTTTATTATTGTCAATTGTCATTTTCAATTATTTTTTTAATATTTTAAATATAATCAGTCATATTTTATACTAATTTAATTTAGACTAAATTATTTTTAATTAAATTTTAATAGCTTTTTTTTTCCATATTCAGTTGATGAATTCAAAATTGTTTTATTATTTTTTTAACAAAATTCAATATTAATTAATAATAAAAATATATTATATGTTTTGTGTTCATCCAGGATGAGGATATCAAAATTAATTAGCCATCATAAAGAAGAGAAACATAACAAATCCACATAGCTAAATGTTCTACTACTCAATACTTACACTATCTAATTTAATTAAAAGCCATTTAAAAAAAAAATTAATATTACACAAGCCTCTGTTGATCCTATTATTATACAGAAATTTCATTTGGACCCACAAGATCATGTACATTATTCAACTCCACCCTTCAAGCTCCAGTGGGGTCCATCCCATCACTTTCTCCAGCCACTCGTCACCGAACTGAATCCCATCACAGCAATGCTCCTCCTCCTCCACCACTTCACTATCGCACCCTTTCTCCTCCACATCTCTCAACTCAACGCTCTCGTCGGTTCCGTTTCCGAAGGCGCCTCCGACGAGCTCCACTCCGGCCATCACTGAGGATGCAGAGTTTGAGACTGAAGCCCCGCAGCTCTCACTCTTCCCACTGTTAACAAAAGATGGAGCTGACAACGGAGGTGGAGGTGGCAAAGGTGATCCTGAGAGAATAGTCTCCGACGATGGCGAGGCGGTTGTCTCAGTGCATGTTGATGATGGGCTTGTAAATGTAATCTCTCTGTATAACTCTTGCATTACCTCTTCTATCATCTCTTCTTTAATAGGACACTCCGGAGAGAGGTCGGCTTCCAAGTCAGGTTCCAATAAAAACTCCGGCAAAATCCTTGCAATGGTGTCATTCGCCGGAGACATTGAAGATCCTTCCATGCGTAGATATTAAAAAAAATAAAAGAGAGAGAATCTGTGAATGACTGTAGAGGGGAGGCGGTTTATAAAGGGGTAGAAAGATTTTGAAATGTAAGCAACACGGGGGCATGAAATACTGCCACGTAGGATGGTAGGTACAGATTCGATGACGTGGCGAGATTTCGTAGTAAACTGATAAGTAGCTGACGCATAGTACAGCCATAATTTTGTCTGTATTGAGTTTTAGGAAGGGCGGATAAGTGCTGCTCAAGTGTTTGTGCTTAGCTATTCAGACCGTCGGATGTTTTATGACAGTTGGACGGTGCAGATGCCGGTTGATAAGCTTTAGACCGTGTGTACAAGGGCAACATTGCATCGGGAAGCACAATGTAGGATGAATTTACAGGTCTACCCCTATATGTTACTCCTTTCCTTTCCCTTTAAGATAGCAGCAGGCCAGCAGTTTAATTATTAGTTTATTAATATATTCTTATTTAATAAGTATATAGAAAAAATAAAATTTTTTTAATTTTAATAATAATTTAATTAAATAAATTATTTAATTTTTAATTGAATAATATGAATAAAGGTATATTAAAAAAATTAAAAAATTTTATTATTTTAATTATATTAATTATATTTTTTTAAGGGTGGATCTATTTTCACAACAATAATGGCTAATATTATAACTTTTTAAGTATTATTTTAATTATTAGATCAAAATGTCCTTCCACAAATTAATCATATAATTGCTATAATTAAAATAACCTCATTAAATATAAAAATATAAGATTTTTTTCATCATTACTATAAATAGTTATTTTCCTTAATAAATTAATTAATTGTTCATAATTCATGAATAAATTTTAATATGGTATCTGATTAATATGGTAGTATTTTCAATTAATTTCTAATATATTTTCTCTTTTTAATTTAATTTCTTTTTTATTTTATTTTTTCTTAAATTTTCATTTTACAAAATCACTTTTTTGTTTGCAAATGAATGGGCAACTAATGAATGGTTAATTACAAGCTTTATTAAAAAAATTTATAGAACATGAAATGAAAAAAAAATGCCACTAATATATTTATTAATTGTCAAGATAAGAAAATGAAAAAAAATTATGAAAGAACATAAAACATTAAATTAAAATTGTGATATTTTTTATATAAATTAAATGAGATTATATAAAAATATCCATGATGAAATTTCTTTTTTTCTGAGATACGAAAATTATGGTGTTTAATTTGTCATGGAAAGAATTTATTTAATGCAAATAAGGAAAGGCATTAATCTTTTTGCCATTAATATAATGGATAATTATAATAGTTTTTAATGGATGACGTTTCTATAAGGATAATTAGGTCAAATGATAGATTACATTTAAAAGGTTATTATATTAGTTATTTTAATTGTGAAAATAATTTTTTTTAAATATTTTTATGTGACGAGAGAATATTATATAATTTTATCGATGATAAGTGATAATTTAAAAAATAAATAAATAAAAGAAATTGAGTTTCTTATTCAATAGAATAATTGCATTTAAAGTAAGGATGTCTATTATCATATTTTAATTGAATAATTAAATAAGTGAAATTCTATTGAATTGAGTTTTTAATTATTTAGTTAATAATATATTATAATAATAATAATAATTATTTTATAATTTGTGTTTATTATTTAATAAATAAAATATAATTATAAATATGATTTTATTTTATTAATTAATAATATAAATTACATAATATATTTTTTTAAAATATTATTGTTATTTTCAGTTTAGAACTATCATCCGTTATTACGATATTCCATTTAAATCACATAAAATATATAAGTAATAATATACTGTTAAAAGACAAATTCTTTACCACATAATTACAATAATTATTAATTATTAATTTTAAAAGAATACATAAATTCTTTAAAAAGTCAATCCCAAGAAAAAATAATCAGATCACACTATATAGATAAATTTCAACAACTATCCCTGAACTTATATAATTATAACACTACAGTTATTTAAGTTTAAAATGTAACACAAAACTCCCTAAATTTTTAAATTTTACACAATAAAATCCCTTTGACTATCAATTACTGATTTTTCAGTTAAAAACTGATGTGAATAGCTCCCACATGACACTTTATCAACATTTCTCTCTTTTCTCTTATGCAAAGTGTAAAATTATTCTCTTTACGCATGAAAAATTATTCTATCTATAGAGAGAAAAATAATTCAATTTACACATGACTTGAGAGAGAAAAGAGAAATACTGACTAAACTCCATACTGAAACTGTCTAAGTCAGCGTCTAACTAAAAAACTGATAATTAGAGATTAGAGAGGTTTTAATGTGTAAAATTTAAAAATTGATAAAATTTTATATTACATTTTTAAGTTGAGAGATTGTAATGTTACAACCAGATAAGTTCAACGACAATTATCAAAATTTATCCCACACTGAACATACCTTATCAAACCCTGAATCCAGTCCCTCGTGATCAAAATGATGGTCCCGTTGATGTAGATCTTTTATTGATATTCTACATATTTACTGACTGTCATATGTTTAAGAACTTTAATGTAATGAAATGCTCACCTATAGTACACTAATTTTTACATCAATAGTTCAGGGGTGGAAGCTCTCCACCTTTCTTCTGAAAGCTACTTCAAGAATACAATTGCTTTCCCACCAAACTAAGCATCTCCAACAAAACAGCCCATCTTGCCATGTCACAAATGAAATGAAGAAACTATTTTTCGTCAGCCGGCAATGTGGGGCTTTTGGAACACATATCAATCTTGTGAAGCTCCCTCATACGGCTAGCAGGATTGCATAAACCTGAAAATTTTTCATTGATTCACTGACTAAGGAAATTTCTGCAGATGTTACAAAATAATAACATGATTTCTCTTATCATTGTTTTGGGGTGCTGAATTTAGTCGAGAAAAATGCGATCCACACTCTAAGCATAAAGACACGCATATCAGGCATACAAGCACTGCCAGCACTTGTTTCGTCTCATTGCTCATTGCCTTTGGCTGTATGAAAAAAGAAACATTTGTGGGGAGTTAATGGATGTGTATACCTGAACATTTAGGAATGTCCCAAACTGCTATGGATGTTGGAGTGCATCGAGGATCACAAATTGCGCGGTTATCTTCATGGTGAACATTCATAGCAAGCATCCATGAACCAATAGTGACATCCTCATTGTTGAACATTCTCAAACTGAAAGCTAAGAGATGCATCTATTTAGCACAAGAAAATCTGTTGGAAAGCAAGAATATAAAACATGGATGACACCACAGTGATGTTGAGAAGATCAAAAAACATGATATGTTAAAAGGACTAAAAGTGAATGTAGTAGCACTTTTGAAAAACAAAAAATGCTACTATATTCAGCAGAGTGACTGCTTTTGGATATGATTGAAAGTTAAGATGAAACAGATAGGACAAGTTGCAAATTAAGTGCAGCCACCTAATGCATATTTTTCTTAACGAGAACCTTCTTTGCTAGTACCATGAGTGGATAATAGTCTGAAGGACAACGCACGAATGAGTACAACAAGAAAAGGAAAATGCAGGAGAGAGAGGTTCCAGGTCATGATTTCATAATCATATCCTACAACAGCAACCACTAATATACATTCTTCTAAAATATTAAATATCGAAAGAATTACACTGGAAAAAATTTAAACAGGATTGGACCACATCTTAGTTGTAGGGATCAAAACATGACATTACAGCTAACCACTGAGTCATTGACACTGAATATCATTTTTGACAAGTGAGATGGTCAATGCAGGCAGCATCTTGAAATGTAAAATAAAAGAACAACTAGGACTTAAAATCGAAACTCAATTTTTCACTGTGCTTACACATATGAGCTGCCTCTTAAACTTCTATTTATCTCAATTCAACATCAAACTTTTGATGGGCCTTTAAATTAGTATATCACATGGAAAGCCAGCAATTATATAAAAACAGCATGATTTTGCAAGTAGTGAAGTACTCCAACATGCTCAACAACTAATTAATCATATACTATGTCTACTGAAAATTATGAAACAAAATAGATAAACAATCTAAAGCATTTTGCAGGGAATGCAATTATTTCCTTGGCCAGACTCCAGAGATAAAAAAAATGGTATATATATATATATATATATATATATATATATATATAGAAGCAAGTTTTATGTAAATGAAAGACCTGTTATTTCTAGCAGCTGCTAAGGAAGCCACAACCTCTGCTGAAAGAACATATATAGGACCATAAGCATGCAAAAAGTACTCATTTCCAATCAGATGCCCAGATTTTTCATACCTGAAATTTTTGCAATTGTCAAAACAATGAAAAATGACATGTCTATTACATTCACAGTGAAGGCATACAAAAAAGAACTACGAAGTTAACAAAAATACTACAGTAGATCATAAGCAATATTCACATACCACTTCATTTTAGGGTCAGTGATCACTGGTCCTTTCTTCATGCATCCTATGTAAGTCATTGCATGGGTTCTTTCCTTTGCGAGAAGAGTTGCAAGTCGATCTAACAAAGCAAGAGCATAAATTTTAGCAATGTATCTGAATAATAAATATGCTTTCTTTGTTATCTCATGTACCTGGACGCAAATAGATGTCATCATCAGCCTTAACATAATAATCTGCTTCAAAAAGCTTATAGGCTGCCTTGAAAAATGCCAACCTAAAATGAGGAGAAATTATAGGTAATATCAGACAAGCTATTAAGTGAATCCACAAGATGAAAGCTTTATGCAGTATATGACCTTACGTTTTGTATGGAAGCCTTAGATATTCTTCCTCAACATCTATCAGCATGAAATCTCTGTACTTTTCAACTTCTTTCTCAAGTCGTGCCATCTTCTTTGCATCGTTTGATCGCCCTATTACAAATCTAAATGCTAAACCAGTAGCTTGCTCTAACCTCCAAAAAGCAACAATAGCATTATAGAAAATTATCTTAATTGGGCAAGCGCAATTCTCTGGAACGAAATAGCAAACAAAAATGATATCTCTACATTGAGAGGGGTGGCTTGAAGAAATCCTGGCATGTGAACAGTGTTTTAGGCTCAAATATAATTGAAGAAATCTATTTCTATACCTTCCAATAGAAAGATCTCATAATGAGCTGGGATTATCAAGTAGCATCATCAACAAGAAGTCACAAAGAGTAAAGATAAAAACTTTGAAAATCCAAAATGTGCAATGATCCGAAATCTTTACCTTTTAGCAAAAAGCTACCCAAAATCATTAGTGATCCGAATCAAGAACACTAAATATCATAAAATTTCTCAAATTCAGTAAAAACATCATAATATACCTCAAAAGCCCATCTGGGTCAGAAGGAAACCAAGTGCTTCTAAGGGCAGCACGCCGATCAACGGAATCAAACCCGGTTTGAATTCCAACGAACCCAAGAAGCTTGGGCCGATCATTCAGCGCCGCGTTATCATCTCCAAGCTTGTTAGAACCCGAGCTCGAGTAGAATGCGCGAAAAGTGTCTTCGGATCTACCGCAGCGGAAAACAGGTAAGGGCCGGGGCCGGCGGATAGCGGAGATAGCGAATATTGTGCCAGCAAGGCCGATGAGGAGGGAAACAAGTGAAAAGATGAGGAAGTGCAAGGGATAACGAGAGGAGGAAGGGGTAAAACCGGATTTATGGGGCTTGATCGTTTTCGAAGTGGATGTCGGAAGGGAAGGGGAATGACGAAGAGAGAAGAGTGGCATTTGGTTACAACTTAAAATCGGGTCTGTATTGGACAGCCACTGTCTTCCCTCTTCACCCTATACTCAGGGATGTCTGGTACCGGATCTGAAGAAAACGGAAACGTTTTTCCGACTAACACTATATATATTTTATTTTTATTTATCTCCTATTTTTAATTATATTTTCACAAATTAACAATTTTAATAAACAAAACTGTAAAAGGATAAAAAATATAACAATTTTCTTTGATAAATATTAAATTAATAAAAAAATAAAAATTTTAAACTAATAAATATCACTTAAATAAAAATAAATTAAAAATTAACTTTTTAAAAATTTATTTTTCTTATGACTTAATTTTAGTTCATTATTCATAACTTTAAGAGCATTAACTAATTCATCATAAGAAAATTTAACAACATCATCATTTTAAATTACTTCATTTGAGCTTTCCTCCATTGACATGAAGAACATTTTGACAACTTCATCATAAGTCTCTTCACCTTCACATCTTACCGATATTGAACATTCCATACTTCTCGTTCTTCTTAATTCTTTTTCATCATCTTTTAAAACAAAAAAGCACATGTCAATCATAAAGTGTTATTTGAAGCTTTGTTCATGAGTGTTATCCACTTATGGCATTTGCTCTATTTGTTGATGAAAGGAATAGTTTTTTTGTATTCTTAAAGGTAAATTGTAACATCTGTCCCTGAATTTATCTAATTGTAATATTACAGTCCCTCAACTTAAAAATGTAACATAAAACCCTATCAATTTTCTTATTTTACACAGTAAAATCTGTCTAACCTCTAATTACTAGTTTTTTAGTTAGACGCTGACTTGAACAGTTTCAGCATGGAGCTTAATCAGTATTTCTCTTTTCTTTCTCAAGCCATGTGTAAATTGAATCATTTTCCTGTCAGTAAACAAAATAATTTTTAATGTGTAGTGGGAATAATTTTACACTTTGCATAAGAGAGAAAAGAGAAATGTTGACTAAACACCATGTGAAAGCTGTTCACGTCAGTTTATAATTGGAAAATTAATAATTAAAAGTTAGAGGGATTTTACTGTACAAAATTTAAAAGTTTAGGGGGTTTTATGTTACATTTTAAATTTGAAAGACTGTAGTGTTACAACCATATAAGTTCAGGGATAATTGTTAAAATTTATCTGTCACACTTTACCCCTTTATAAGGCATAACATGATCCCGTAGTATATCTAATAAATTACCGACTCAGTTTACTGATAACTCATTAAATACACTACAAGGAATTTTTAAACAATTTTCTTACTTTTTGAAAGTGGTGAGCATTTCTAACAGGCATTAAAAACCTTTAATTAAAGTTTAAAAACTAGTTAAAATTTTTGTCCATTTTTATTTTTTTATAAATTTTGAAAAAATTTCGGCAGAGTGCCGGCTGTATTTGAGAAAATCGAAAAATTTTGCTTGTAAAAAACACTTTCAATATAACACTTCATCAATTCACAACCACCATTATAACTCAAATCAGCACAATTTCCTCAAAACTCCACAATTCAATCAATATTTCACAACTCAAAATTTCAATTCAATTATTTCCAAAAATAGTAATAATTCATCTCATTTGCATTTCATTGAAGAAAAGTTTATTTATATTTATCAGTCTAAATTTACATCAGAAAACCCAAAATAATATTATTACAGAATCTGTACAACTACTCATGACAAAATTACAAATGTACATATAGTTACATATATTAAAATAAATATGTACAATCAGGGCATAAAATTATACCCGTTAAAAGGTCTAAAAGTAGCATTGAAATCCTTAGCAGCTCACTCCGCTGTTATACTAGTCTCTCTATCTGCGACAGCAATAAACAGCTATCGCTGAGTACTATAACTCAGTGGTACACAACATACTAAAATAAAATCTTATGCATAAATCAAATCACGTTTATTCCAATATGGTACTAAAAATGAAAATAAATACAAAACACAATTTATAATTTTAGTCAAAATAGTCTCATTTCAGAAGTCCTAAAACAAATTTCATACAAACACACAGTTATATCATGCCATTAGTACAATGTTCATCACAATAGCCGGAGGCTTATGAAGAATCTCAAGGCTAGCTAGCTCAAACTATTGGTACCCATTCAATTTCTTCCTTTACTGGCACACACCTCAACACTTCAGCTAGAGAGAGAATTCAAAATTCAAAACTAATTTCTCCAACTAGGCATGCTAGTAAGGCATTTAGATATATAATCATGACACTGTGGTTTCAAAACTATCTTAATATTTTACTAAACATTTATTGACAATTCAAATACATACCATTAAATTTCCAACAATTTAAGTCAAAAGCATAATATTCATTTCATTCACAAATTTGCAATAAAAATAAATCACAATTAATTCATCAAAACAAATTGTCAAGAGAATTTACAGAAAATTTTTTGTTGTGCACAAACCTCGTGCGAGTCGCCTCTATGCCTTGACTCGATGTCTCGGGTACTTTTTCAATATTTTTTTCAACTGAAATACACAATTTTACAGTGTTTCAGTATCATAACATATAATAAATTTAATCATAAATTCACAATTACTTATGCCTAGCTCTAATATGCTTGATTTAACATTATTTGAATTTTGCATTTCGAGATTACTATTCACGATACTATTCAAGTCAAATTGTTGACTTTCTTATGCTTAATAGGTATGGGAATTTCAATTACACCCACATACCACATTTTGATTACTAAATTTGTTGGTTTTAGTTGCCCCTTCAATTTTTAGGTCTCCTAAGTGCAATTTCAAAATTTTGATTTAGTGTCCTATTTTGCACTATTCTATTGGTCAAGTTTATATAGAAATTTGGCAAAGTGTTCTTCGTAAAAGTTGTTCCTTATTGTCTTATCTTCAATCCCCTTTTTGAATCACTCCATTTGGAGTTTTTTAGCCTAAGATATGGCCATTTGAACATAGCTGGCAGGATTGGTCTAACCCAGATTTCTATGCACCTACTTTGGTTCTGGCAGTTTTGGACCGCTAATTTTAAGTGGAAAAATGACTGGGTTACGGGTAGAATTTGGGTTGTGTTCTTCATAAAAGTTGTAGTGCTATCTCATACCTTTCCAATGCCACAAAAATCAGGTTATTTAGACCTGTATAGCCCAAGTTATGGCTAAATGAATAAACACTGTTCATTTAGTCATTTTGGTACAGTGACAGTGCACTACACCCAAGTTTGACCTAATTGTTTACTATGTTAATATCATTTTATGGGCATAGTTCCTAAATGAAAAATGGGCCATTATGTGTCTATTTTCATTCCCAATTACCCTCACACCAATTGGGTTGGTAAATTTTCAGTTTGAGTCCCTGAAAGAGACCTAGGTCAAGCTGCCAGAATAGTGACCCTAACCAATCCGAATTGCACTTGGTTTCTACCAATTCAAACATACCACAAATGGTCCCAATTGACCATTTCTCACTTCAATTAGGGTCAATTGTATCAATTGACTATTTTCTCCAATCTTTCTCCCAATTTCTAAATTCAAGAACCCTAAATTTTTGACTTGTGTAATTTAATGCAATTAAATTGTATATTCTTGATCTACCTACTTAATTCACCTCAATTAATCCTTCAATTCCATCAAATTCAAGAATTTTCAATCCTCCTTAATGCTGGCCGAATTTCCTATCTAGTTCTCCATACTTGTTTTCTTTTAATTTTAAGTTAATTTCTAGGTTAAGTGAACTAAAAGCACAAGTATTAAACTAGAATTTCAAATTAAACTACTAACCTCAACTCAACTTTGATGTTCCACTTCTTCAATTCCTTCAATTTCTCCTTTCTTCTTCTTCTTAAATCTTCTTGTCTAGTTGAGATAACAAGGTTTTTGAGGGAAATTTTTGAGAATTTAGGGTTAATTTATGGAGATGAAGAGCTTGGATCAAGCTTTAATGGAGGAATTTTAATGGAGGTGGGGTGGAGTGTTTCGGCCAAGGTTGATAAGGAAGAAGAAATGGTTTTGCTTTTTAATTTTTTTTTTATGTTCTTATATGTTTAATAATTGTATTTGACTTAGTCAAAAAATGTGTCAAAATTAAAATTAATTTTGACATCATAAGTGATGTCATCTTCATGATGTAATAAGTCTCATTTTTATTTTTTTTTCTTTTTCTTTAATTTTTTAATAGTTTTTTAATTTAATTTTCGATTCCGAAATTTTCATTTCTTCGATTTTATTGGACAGTTAGGTCAGGAATAAACTCTAGGGGTGAATTGACCAATTTGCCTTTCGCCGGTCTGATCCAATTTGTTAGTTATTCAATATTTCTTCCGGATCCCTGACTTAATTATTTGACTTGCTTAACAATTCTTTTCTATGATTTTCTCTTTTTCACTGTGTTCAGAATAGTCCTAAGGACCGCAACATCATATTTTTTGATTCAGAATTAGGGTTACGATGGCCTTCGCAGTCACTTCCCAGGAAGGTCACCCATTTCTGTGACTCCCGGCTCATTTAACCTTTTATGTTCTCTTTTTCTTATTTATACTTAACTATCTAACAATCACTAATTATTTGCATTTAGGGCTTATCTAGGTGTCTTAGATGTGGTTCTAATTCCCTTAATTGTCCGGACCGACATCGGTCATCGGAATAGTAAAATATACTAGGCTATGCATATAGGGGTGTTACAATTCTCCCCCTCTTAAAATAAATTGTCTCAAAATTTTTACCTGGTATCAGTCTCTGAACAGCTGTGGGTGCTATTTCCTGATGTCCTCCTCTCATTCCCAAGTAGCTTCTTAGCCCGAATGATGGTTCCACAACACTTTTACCAATGGTATCTGCTTGTTTCGTAGCTGCTTCACCTCATAAGCCAAAATCTCTATGGATTCTTCTTCATATGTGAGGTCTGGATTTACTTCAATTTCTTCCACTGGTAACACATGAGATTGGTCAGATCTGTACCTCCTCAACATAGATACATGGAAGACGTTATGTATCTTTTCCAACTCTGGAGGTAATGCTAAACGATATGCCAAAGGACCCATTCTTTCCAGAACCTCATATGGCCCAATGAAACGAGGACTCAGTTTCCCCTTTCTACCAAATCTCATAATTTTCTTCCAAGGGAAAACCTTGAGGAATACTTTCTCACCCACTGCATACTCAATATCCCTTCTTTTCAGATCGATGTAGGACTTCTGACGGTCTGATGTAGCCTTGAGTCGATCTCTGATCAGTTTGATTTTCTCCTCTGTCTGCTGAATAATTTCTGGCCCAATCATCTTTCTTTCACCTATTTCATCCCAACACAAAGAAGTCCTACACTTTCTGCCATACAGAGCTTCATACGGAGGCATCCTAATGCTTGATTGGTAGCTGTTGTTATAAGTAAATTCAATTAGAGGCAAGTGTGCGTCCCAACTGCCCTCAAACTCAATCACATAAGCCCGTAGCATGTCCTCCAAGATCTGAATTACCCTCTCAGATTGGCCATCTGTCTGTGGGTGGAATGCTGTGCTGAAGTTCAATCTAGTTCCTAGGGCTCTCTGAAGACTATCCCAGAATCTAGAAGTGAACCTAGGATCTTTGTCAAATACAATCGATACTAGCACTCCATGCAATCTTACTATCTCATCAATGTACAACTTAGCCAATCTTTCCAGACTATAGTCCATCCGAACTAGCAGAAAATGAGCAGACTTAGTCAATCTATCAACTATGACCCATACTGCATCATGACTCTTCTATGTCCTTAGAAGTCCCATCACAAAATCTATCGTTAGTCATTCTCATTTCCATTCCGGTACTGGTAGTGGATGTAATAAGTCAGATGGTACTTGATGTTTTGCCTTCACTTGTTGACAAGTTAGGTATTTAGAAATAAATTCTGCTACATCTCTTTTCATACCCATCCACCAGTAATGTTCTTTCAATCATTTGTACATTTTAGTACCACCAGGGTGCATAGCAAAAGGAGATTCATGTGCTTCCTTCATAATGATCTATCTCAAGTCAACGTCATTAGGAATGCATATTAGACCATCATCCCTTACTGAAAATTCTGGTTTCTTGCCCTGCCTGACTTCTTCTAATAGCTTTTGATATTTCTCATCATTCTGTGCAGCCATTCTGATCTGATCAATCAACACTAGCTGTACATGCCATGCAACTGCTGTCTACCCCTCATCATTAATCTCTAAGTTGGCATGCAATGCTTTCAACTCATGTACCATAGATAAAGGAGAAACTCTTAGACTTGCCATAGTCTTGCGACTTAAGGCGTCAGTCACCACATTAGCTTTTCCTGGATGATAGTCTATCAGACAATCATAGTCTTTTATCAACTCTAACCATCTCCTCTGTCTCAAATTCAACTCTTTCTGAGTGCCCAAATGCTTCAAACTCTTATGATATGTGTAGATGTAACACTTCTTCCCATATAAGTAGTGTCTCCAGATCTTAAGCGCAAATACAATAGCTGCAAGCTCCAAGTCATGTGTCAGACAGTTCCTCTCATGTGGTTTCAGCTGGCGTGATGCATATGCAATAACATTCCGATCTTGCATAAGTACACAAGCTAACCCATTGTGAGAAGCATTACTGTAAACTATGTATTCTTTACCTGGGGTAGGTAAAGTAAGGATTGAAGCTTCAGTTAAATATTTCTTCAACTCATCAAAACTCTACTAGCATTTATCCGTCCACTAAAATTTCATATCTTTTCGAAGTAGCTTGGTCAACGGAGAAGCCAACATAGAGAACCCCTTCACAAATCAGTGGTAGTATCCAGCTAACCCCAGAAAATTGCGAATTTCTGTGACATTCCTGGGTAGCTTCCAATTAAGGACAGCTTCTATCTTACTTGGATCTACCTTGATGCCCTCAGCTGATACTATATGTCCCAAGAAAGTAATCTCTTTTAGCTAAAATTCATATTTTGATAATTTGGGGTATAGTTGTTTCTCCCTTAAAGTCTGCAGTACAATCCGCAAATGTCTATCATGCTCCTCTACACTCCTCGAATAGACCAATATATCATCAATGAATACCACCACAAACTGATCGAGGTATGGTCTGTAGATAGTGTTCATCAGATCCATAAAAGCAGTCGGGGCATTGGTTAACCCAAATGGCATGACCAGGAACTCATAATGGCCATATCGAGTTCTAAAGGCAGTTTTTGTAATACTCTGCTCTTGCACTTTCAGCTGATAATAACCCGATCTTAGGTCAATTTTGGAGAATACAGCTGTACCCTTCAACTAATCAAATAAGTCATCAATGCGGGGCAATGGATATCTGTTTTTTATTGTCACCTTATTCAACTGTCGATAGTCAATACATAAATGGAGAGTGCCATCTTTTTTCTTAACAAACAACACTGGCGCTCCCCAAGGTGACACACTTGGGCGAATAAAGCCACTGTCAAGCAGCTCTTGCAACTGCACTTTCAATTCTTTCAGTTCTGCTAGTGCCATTCTATATGGTGTTATAGAAATTGGGTCCACACCAGGCATGACATCAATCTCAAACTGTACCTCTCTTTCTGGAGGTTATCCTAGCAACTCATCAGGGAACACATCCAGAAAGTCACATACTGTAGGGATGTCTCTCAGTGCTGGACTCCCCACTTGGGTGTCTATCACATGTGCCAAGTATGCTTCACACCCCTTTCTGATTATCTTTCTGGCTAGTGCAGCTGAAATGATGTTTGATGGCAATAGTTGCCTCTCCTCTTGTATTACCACATTATCGTATAGAGGGAGACTAAAAGTGACTGTCTTCAGTCTACAATCAATCATTGCATGATGCTTGGCTAACCAATCCATGCCCAAGATAATATCATAATCTCTGAAGGGCATTTCGATCAAATTGGACAAAAAAACATGTCCTTGGATCACTAAAGGACAATCTCTATATATTCGGTTGACCCAGACCTCTTGTCCTAATGGACTAGTTACTAGCACTTCAAAACCCATTTTAACACACGGAACAACAAGGAAATTGACTATGCTAGAGCTAACATATGAGTGGGTAGAACCCAGATCAAACAAGACAAGGACATCCTGCTCAGAGATAGAGAAAGTACCGGCTACAATATCGAAAGTCTCAGCTTCTTCTCGCTGTCTCATTGTGTAAACTCTGGTTGGAGCACTCCCTTATTCTGATTGGTTAACGGTACCCTGACTGCCAGAAGCATTACCTCTGCCTCTTTCTCTGCTAACTGGTTGTGAACCTCTGGTAGCAGAACTCTGAATGGATTTTTCTGTAGTGGTAGGAGCTGGCCCAAATCTACGGGCATTGGTGCAGTCTTTAGCAAGATGGCTCGTGCCTCCATAGTTAAAACAAGCTTTTGTAGCCCAATAACAAACACTACCATGGGTCTTACCACATGTCTCACAGGGGCGGGGAGGATAAGAATCCCTGGTCGACTGCTGACCAGACCGAGGAGGTCTCTGTCTAGAAGATCTGCCCCTTCCAAACCTTTTTCCTCTGCTTGGTCCCCCAAAGTTTTTCCTTTTTCCAGTAGTACCACTAGGACCTTGATCCACCGTCTTACCACTTTTATCTTTCTCTTTTTTTTTTGGTTTTCTCTGATTTCTCTTTCACTGGTGTCACTTCTGACTCAATTCTTTCTACTTCAAGTGCTTGTGAGATGAGTTTAGAGAAGTTATTATATTTAAATTGGACCACTTATACTCTTAGACTAGGCTTCAGGCCGGTTTCAAACCTCTTGCACCTTTCTCTGCTGGTAGATAGGAGACTCCCTGCATAGTGGCTTAAGCGGGAGAACTCCCTTTCATACTCTGCCACAGACTGATTCCCTTGCTTCAGACTTAAAAATTCTTGCAACTTCTGATTCACATATGCATCTGGGACATATTTCTATCTAAACTCTCTGATGAAGTTGTCCCAGGTCAGTATTGGAGGTTCCACCAAGCTATGGGGGATGGTCTTCCACCAGTCATTCGCATCCGCTTGCAGTAAAGACAATGAATATTTAAACTTCAATTCATCCTGGCAGTGCAGTTTCTTGAATACTCTATCCATTCTCTCCAGCCACTACTCTGCCTTGATGGGTGTCGAATTCACTAGAAATAAAATTAACTGAAATTACCAGTAATGAAATATTTTCTGCAGCAAGTGGTAAATCCAGGTCAAACCCTAGAGACTGAACTATTAAATTTCGTACACTTGTGTATAATGGAAAATGAAAGAAACAAAGATTGGGGTGGGGTGGGGGGTTTGTAACATAAAATCAGAAGAAATAAGAAATTCAAGAACTAAATATGAAAATCTCAATTTGAACAAACTTTAGTCCAAGGTAATTCGCATTCCAATGCATTGATTTGATCATAGACAAAAGAAATACAATTATATCTTATTGAATACTTAACATAGATTTACCAAACAGCGAGGTAAACCCCTGACTTCCCTATACTCATCAATTCGAGCCCAGCACTTTTATTGACTCTAATTATTAACTGAGTTGGTATTAAGCAATCCTCATCAAATTAATAACGGCTTTAAGAAAAGGAAGTAGTTAAGTTGAACAACAATTTATGAAGCATAAATAATTTAATCCCTTAGGTTATTATCGAAAACTTGGATCATAATCAATAAAACCTAATTGCTACTCACTACAAGAAAAAAGGAGATTTGAAACCGAATATTCGGTTTCAAATCAGTTAAAATCGGTTTCTAAATACATTTAGAAACCGATTTGAAACCGAAATATTCAGTTTTAAATCCGCAAGTTTCTAAATGAATTTGAAACGGAAAATGGCGTCCGTTTCAAATTCTGAATCTATTTTCAAACCACTATTCCGTTTCAAATTTAGAAACCGCATATATTCGGTTTCAAATTCCGTTTAATTTAAAAAGCGATATTTCGGTTTCAATTTTTTGAAACAGAAATTCCGTTACAAATCGGTTTCTAAATTCAAACCGATACTTGTGTTGTTGGATTAGAAACGGAAAAATTCGTTTTTAATCCGTTTCAAATTACTAGTAGAAAATTTTTATTTTTTATTTAATATATTATTTCTGTATTGAAGCATATAATATAATATTAATTTTAAATGCTCAATATCATAATATTTATAATATCGAGCTATCAAATATCAAATATCACCAATATTATATATAAATATGACGTTGAAGGGTTATGACAATAATATCTTGTATGGAAAAATAAAATATCATAATAACAAAAAAACAAGCTACTTGTCATCAACAAGATAATCACTCATCACCACTATCACCTCTCTACCATCATCTTGATGAGTCGCATGTGGAGTTGGGGTCATGGAAACGTGACTGCATCATTTGTGACATCATGTTTTGCATCATTTGTTGCATGCGCTCCTCCAATGTCCTCACGTTGTCTATATCTCTCCTCTAGCATCAACTCGCGTTGTCGATCTCTCTCCTCCATTGCAACCAAACTATCCTTGAGCGTTGCAATAGTCCGATGCAATTGTTGAATCTCTTCTGCATTGCCTCTGATCGAGCACAATAGGATGCGATGAAGATGATCCATGTGATGAGCTAGGGTAAAAAATTGATGCTTGAGATCCAATGCCATAAACCCTGTTCTTCTTCTCCCCCCCCACAACTTGATAATATAGTGCGACCTCATCTACAATAGGAGGGTCACTGCACCCCTCTTGTGGTTGAGACGAATGCTCCTTAAGCGCAAAAATGCATCTGCATAAGTCAATACACATATTTTAAATTTATTTTTCTTGGCAATTGAATAAACAAACTCACTTATTCATTTTTTCATATAATTGAAAGACAGAAAATACTTGTTCACTTACCTTAATTGATTGCGCTTGTGAATCAACCATATCGGAGGTGCCTTTCCTAGTGTGGGTCTTATGAAAAAGTTCATAAGGAAAAGGTCTTCGGCCAAGCTGGGCTTCTGAAAGATATAATGATTTTAGTGATGTTTATAATAATGTTCGATTATTTGCTACTAATATGTAGACAGACAATAACAAAACTAGTAAATATGAAATCATTACCATCCTATAGTAAATATGAAATCATTACCATTCTATCTGCGTGAGTAGCATGTGGCCCAGAACCCCCTGTGTGTCTAGAGATGCACCCCAACTCCCCTATCTCACTACAGCAGTTAGCGGTGAATTGATGGCTCTTGGCTTTAAACTCAGGCTACTCCATGCCTCCTTCCATTTTTGCATTGTACTATTAGGCACGATGACCTTGGATTTTCCTTTCCGACATTGCACATTAGGGCCTTATAGCGCTCTGCGACCTTACGCCTCAAGCTTCCTTTACTAGTGGAGTCACCTCTTGCCAATCAAAGTATTTACGGTATAAAATAAATAAAAATTAAGACAGTTGTATTAGTATGATAATATTTTAGAAAAAATTGAAAGATTTCCCTAAATTTTGGACAATCCAACCTAGTTATTAGGTATTAATTGCACTGTTAAAAACACTTCATATATTCTCAACAATAAATAACATCCACCCCAACTACAACAACTCACAACAATATATATTTTCAAGATCAAACAAGCTGTACAGATAGAGCATTTAAGCAGTAAAATACGTCAATTGTGTTCTTTTACATTAATACACAAATGCTCATCACTTAAATGATATTTGTTCATAACATTCTTTTTGAGGTTTCATAAACTATGCAAATTAGTTATCGATAGCTAATATTTAAATATTTATTTTATTACTTGAAATTCATCCCGATGAAAACTCTTTTGTTTCAGCGTGATAGTTTTCCAACGGTGCCCTCTGGGTCCATCCTCTCCTTGAAGATATTCTTCATCTTCTTAGCACATTCCTCGGATGGATGTAACTTTGTACAAAAGAAAGACAGCAAATATATTGATTTTATGTAAATGTAGAAACCACGACTTCAATTCCCAATGATATGAAATACCAAATCATAGATAAAGTTAATTAATTTTAAATACTTACGTGCCATTAATGAGCTTTATTCTTTTCTTTCTTCCAAATGTAGTGAGTGATAGGCCATCCATCGATGATATTGGTGCTGCCCCAACTGAATGACCTTCATGACCAGAGGTTGATCCAATTGCAGGCTCAGAAGATGGGGTAATAGGTGGTGGCGGTGGAGGTGGAGGTATAGCTCGATGCTGTGTTGAAGCAGTAGACCCCTCTGGATCAGGTGCCGACCTCCCGATGGATCGTGAAGGAACACGAGGTGACCACTGTGTAGATTGGTCTAGTTGATCATTGGGCTCATCTGCCGCATGTGCGCCTTGACTGTGAATGACCCAACAAACCTCCCTGCGACCGTTGCCTCGCATCCTGCATAAATAATTGTATTAATTAGTTAGCTTCATTCAACTTATGATACATAATACAGATGAAATTAGTTAGAGTTTATACTTCAAGTTTAGAAATATAAATTCATTAAGAGAAATACCTAATTCTAATTAGTATCACTATCATATACATCATCGCATTCCTCATCACTTTCTTTGTCCAATTCAAGCTCTTCTTCATCTTCAACATCCTCTTCATTAATTTCAACTAGTACACCGTTTTGATCATTCAAGTATTGTTGTTGATCATCATCATCGTCAATTTGAATCAAAGGGACTTCCATTTCATCTTCTTGAAATGGTTCTTCCCGTCTTGAGGGTTGTGACATTCACTTGCTCGGGAAGATCAATAACAGATCTCGCTTTGATTTTGAACACGACCCACCAATCATCCTTGTCACGTTTTAAGCTTGGATATATGGAATAATTCACTGAATGGCTTGGATAGCAAGAACAAATGGTTCATACCTATTGAAGGATCTTTTATGATTAATATCCACAAGTTTATATTTTGGATGAATCTTTGTTCCCACATTTGGTGTTGGATCAAACCAATCACATTTAAACAATACGATTCTTTTGATTGGTAATCCAGTACTCAATCGTAGCACTTCAATTAATTGTCCATAGTAGTCACTTTCATTAGTCTGTAATTAGTCCCCTTGATACATACCCCCTTTGTTCATCGTTGCCCTATGCGAACCATAACCTTTAGTGTGAAATTTATAACCATTAACTACATAACTATTGTAGCACATAACACTTCTTAATGGACCCTTTGATAGATCCTTTAAAAGCGGCTTGATATATTGTTGGAGGGATTGTGAACATATTTATTGAACAACTAATCAAATTCACGCTCTAGTTTCTCATCAACTTGTTTATCAGTGATATTTGGATTGGCCATGTGTAACTCATTAACAAAAATGCTGCACACAATGAAAATAGTTAATTACATGTTTGGAATCAATAATGGCATTGCAACACTTATAATAATTGAATATTAGAAAAACTTACTCAATGTACGTTTTACTTCTATACAATTCAACAAGATGTACATTTGTCTTTGCTTGAAATTCTTGTTCGTGAGATATCTAACCTTTCCTTTTCCCGGTGGCCTCTACGGAATGAGTGAAAATTGATAGATTCCCTAGATGTTCATCCATATGTTCGATTGTATCATCATTGCGTGGAACCTTTCGATGCCTTGTGTTGACATGGGGTTCAAAATAATGAGCGAGAATGACGATGCTTCTTCAACTAAGTATGCATTGCATATGGAACCTTCCACTTTGGCTTTATTTTTCTCATTATTTTTTAACTTCCTAAGGTACCTGTACCATTTTCTATTTAGTCACAACAAAGTTTTTATTTCTCCATGTAATTATAGTATACAACAATACATTATACTCGTTACCTCTCAAAGGGATACATCCACCGATATTGCACAGACCAGAATCCATGCTTCATAAGCCAAATGCACTTGGAGATGTTCCATGGAGTCAAAGAAACTTGGAGGAATATACGCTCTAGTTTACATAATATAATAGGAATCTCTTCATTGAGTCAGTAACATGGCTTCTTCTCTAAGTGTTGTTGAAGTTAACTCTCTAAAGAAATTGCTCAATTCGGTCAATGCTTGCCACACATTTTTGGAAGCAATTCCTAAATGCTATTGGGAGTAATCTTTGCATAAAGACATGACAATCATGGCTTTTCATCCCAAACAACTTTAGTTTTCTCATGTCTATACACCTACCCATGTTTGACACATAACCATCCAGGAATCTAAGATTTTTAAGCCATTCACACAACATGCTTTTGATTGTTTGTCTAATGTGTAACATGCTTTAGGATACTTTCTGTTGCCATATCCCTCTCTAACTCAGTCGGTGACAAAACTCTTTCAAATCTTCTCTTGATTTTGCATTGTCCTTCGTCTTCCCTTCAACATTCATCACGATTATTAAAAATATTTTCAAATACATTTTTCTCTATATGCATGACATCCAAGTTGTGGCGAAGCATGTTAGTACTCAATATGGCAAATCCCAAAAATGCTCCGTCTCTTCCAACCCGTGTTTTTGCTTTGCAAGCTGTTATTCTCATCTGCACCCATATCATGACACACATTAATCCTAGATGTTCTATTTGTTCTAAAATTTCCTCACCGGATAGAATGGGGAGCACTTTTTATGTATCTTGTTCTTTCTAAAAGCAATTTTATTAAAATCTGAAAGGATGGTTAGGTGGTAAGAATTTACGGTGATTGTCAAACCATGATTGTTTACCACCCTTTGTCAATGTGAATGCATCTGAATCGTCCCTACAATATGGACAAGCGGTCTTGCTGTTTGTGCTCCAACCGGATAACATTGAATATGCAGGAAATCACTTATTGTCCATAATAACGCAACCCTCATATTAAAATTATTCTTCTTTGATGCATCATATGTCTCAACTCCAACTTCCCACAAGCTGTTTCAACTCTGCAATAAGAATGTAAGTACACATCCAATTTGTCTTTTGGGTTTCTCGGACCGGGAACTAGTACCGTTAGGAACATATACTCTTCCTTCATACATAACCAAGGAGGCAAATTGTAAGGAGTGACAATGGTAGCCAAGATGAATATTGTTGTCGGTGACCGAATGGTTGAAACCCATCGGTACGATCCTAGCCTTACATTCCGAACCTCGACAAATGAAGGATGTGTTTTATTAAAATGCTTCCATGTAGTTGCATCGAACAATGACACATTACCCCATCTTCATGGTCATGCTCGATGCCATCTCATTTCTTTCTTTGTTGCATTGAAGCATATAATCTTTGCAATCTGTGTGAGAGGAAAGTAGTACATTTTCTTATGTGGCACATTGGTTTGAAAATTAGAAGCGCCTCGACTATGTCGTTTGAACCGTGGATGGTCACAAAATTTGCAATTCGTTAACTCACTATCTTCACCCAATATAACATACATCCATTAGTACAACAATGAATCTTCTCAGCAGTAGGCCAATGCTTGAACCAACTTCTTACGTCTTGTAAAGTTTTTGATCATTAAATTTTCATCCATTAACACCTCTTTCATAAGTTGACAAATGTCATCAAAACACCTTCGACAAATGATGTTACGCCTTGATGTTCAACATCCTTGCAACAAGCGAGAGAGGCTGCGAATGGCTTTCACAACTGGCCACACCTCTTGATTAACGACTTGCAACATGTCATACAATTTTTGAGTGATGGATTTGGAGGCTCCTCCATTACATCCTGAAAGAAATCGGGACTCTTTGCATCCATTACCATTTGCTCATAGGTATTGCTTGTGCTATTATCAACCTCTTGAGCAGACTCGCTATCATAACATTTATGTTTTGACTATCAATATTACTTGTGCGGGGTTCCCCATGTAGAATCCATTTATAATAATATGGCACAAATCCATGCTTCATCAAATGTAACGAATTGTATTCTCATCGGCATAATTACGATTACGACACTTTCGATGATTACATGCACCCTTCATTTAATCACCATCAATCCACTCTGGATGTTGCTTAGCAAATGTTATGAATTGTTCAATACCTTCTATGAATTCTGAGGTCAATAGACCATCTTTTAACCTAGCATACATCCATCTCCGATCTGATCCCATTTTCCTAATAGCTGTGTAATAATTAAGTGAATATTAGTAATGATATGTCATATATCAGAATTACATCATATCCCCAATCATGCGTTGAAAGGTAAGGCCCTAACCCAATTAGAATTGTATCATCTCTACCAATAACAGACAGATAATGACATGTCATATATTTGTAAAAATTCCAGCAGCATCTCCCATTAGTTCTCCAAGTGCACAACATAAAATTTGCACCCAGAGAACAATGAGAGATGTTACAAAATTTCTACAAATAGAAAAAATTATCACCTCAAAAATTGATATGCATGCATCTACAAATTAAAACGCCATATTAAAATATTACTTACCTGTGTGATACTGAAAGCAAGGGACAAAATAACGAGAGATAGTGACCAAAAGAGAATGAGACAGACTGTAGTTAAAAAAAAAAAAAAAAAAGAAATTCCGTCAGTAAATTATTGTATAAAATTTAACACCTCAAAGTAAATAAATAAATAAATAACTACATTATATGGCATAATAGTATAAAATTAAAAAACATAATAATCATTAAAATTAAAGGACATGAAAAAATAGATATTAGTATAGCAATAAAATAAACATACAATCTTTTATTTGTAATTTTATTTATTTCTTCAATTTTCAATAAAGTTTCTTTACTTTATTTTTATCTCTTTCTTCTTGAAGTTTTGGATTAAACCTTTGCTGTTCTTTGAAGATTTGTTCATGTAATTATCTCTACACACTACACATTGCATCACATTGACTAATAGAAAACTTAATTTAAATTGGATAGACGGACTAAAGAATAAAATAGAAAGACTAAATAACAATTTTTCCTAAAATAAAACCTATATTTCTCTTCTCTATCTTCTCAAACCCTGCACAACATGGTGGCCTGAGAGTTTCTGGTTCTACCATGCAACATGGGGCCGCTTGGCATGATGTACTAGTCCATTTTCACAATGACAAGATCCATCTTCTTAAATGTAAAACTAAAATATTATCTCAGATCCAACAATTGGCATTCATTGCAAGCAGAAGATTATTAAAGGCATTTGAAATGTAATCAAGCCTCCTTTGCTTATACAACCATGAATGAAACAAATTCTCATCTTTGAAAAATGCAAAGAGAAAAAGGGACCTCACTCGATTTCAACCCAACCTAAGCTGATATATACTTGCCTTCAGCTTAAAATTCTCCTGAGTATTTAATAAAATAGATCTATTGCTAAAGATAGCAACTTCAAATCCAATTTGACACCTGATGATGTAAGAAAAATCGCACCAAATTGGTAAGGTTAAAGATAATAGAGATAGAGACAAACCAACAGTGTCAAGGGCACAAATAACCAAATGGAATATACATACCTAAAAAAAAAAAAAAAAACACGAAATTAGAATTCATTTATGAAATCATACAATCATACAAATGATTTCCCAGGCTGTATTCTACTGCTTGTATTCTATGATGTTAATATGTCAGTATTCAGGTTAATTATACTAATGGCTACCAAACTCGAAGATTAATTTTATATTAGTCATGTGATTGGCAAAGAATTATATCATAAAACTTAAATTTTGTTTCAACTTCGGTACTCTCACATATCCTAATTGTATGCAATTTATCAAAACCAAATGTGTAAATGAATGCTTCATGGTTCATGTGACAAGATTCAGTGAGACTTTTCCAAGAATCTGGATGTTGTACCAAATTGAAACAAAACTAAAGTTGCATGCATGGCCTAATTACAAGAAGTAAAAGTTATATGATAAAAATGAAACTAAATTATAGTTAAATAACCATTTGTACAATTAACTCGTCAATAACCAGTTATCCAGAATTTGAAACAACAAAATTTTAACACTTCCTGAGAATTGTCAATCACTTATAACAGTAATAAGTAAAACTAACTGCTTCAAATCGAAATATTTTGCTTCAGTTAGTTTTACATTGCCGAGTGCACTATATGTTTTTAATTTCCTTTTGTAGGGCAATTAGATTATCAAACACCAACTTTCCCTTCCTTCTCTATGTACCGTTTCGTGACAAGAAACTCATAATTTTAGCCTGATAAATAAGACAGACTAAAATCTCTCCATTTCGCTAAACATATTCCAACATAGTATACCCATTTATTTATAAAGTGCAATTCCCCAAAAGCCTCAAAATCAGACGCCAAAGACAACTTCTTTCCTCGATACCTCTGCTTATACTAGCCAATTATTCACAGAAACAAAAGCATGATACAGACAATTGAGCCAGAGACAACTGCTTTCCTTTGGATAAAAAGAAAAGATAAAAAAATTAATACCAATCAGAGATGCGCCTCCTGATTTTATTTCCCATTTCTTGCCTCAACACGAAACAAAAGACAGAGCCTTGGCACATATTCATGGAGCTGTGCCTCAGCATAAATAGCCCCTTTGACTCAAGGTCCGTCAAGTATCAAACTCCAGAATCCAGGAAACTCAAGAGGATATTAAAGTTAGGGCTTTTTGAAAACCCCAAAATATAATTTTAAGAAACTAATAATCTACCACCGAAACATAATACTAAACCTTTAACCAAGTAATCTGAGACATTAAGCGATGGCGACTGCGTGATTAGGTGCCTCCAAGCCATGACCTGGTTAGGGACCAAAGAGGTCTGATCCTCTATGCGTCGTTAGCTCCTGTGAGTGTCAGAAGATTCGGGTATGTTTGGATAGCGAGAAAAGGAAGGAAAATGATAAGGTGTGAGGGTGCAAGGAGAGAGAGGTGTGGAGAGGTAGGCTATGGAATTGTGCAGTGGGAAAGTAAGACCGAAAGAGTTTCAATTTGGGAAAAAAAATCCGATTTCCATTAAAACAGCAACGTGGTCGTCTGCCTGGCTTTAGGTTGTTCGCTTCACATCTCTGAATTGCGTTGATGGTAAATTCCTCTTTTGCCCATCGATAACACAATTGAGTTTTTATAAAATAATAATAATAATAAAAATCACTTCAAAAAACAATACTAAAATAAAAAATAAAAAATAAAAAACCACTACTCGTCAAGGTTTTATTACCTCTATCAGTAATAAGTAAAACAAAGTGATAAATCCTGCTGTTTGTTTTCCATTGTCATCCATTGGTTTTATATTATACTTGAATTTTCTCTTCTCCTTTTTGATTGGTATAGTATTTTGCAAAGAATTAACAAAATTATTGACATAGAATGGAGCTAGTATTAAATTAGTATTTACTTGTAAATATTTTTTTATTTTTATAAATATAATTAATTATTGATTTAAATTATTTTAATAGCGTAAGTTTATGAAAGACATTTCTCTAGAATGGTATAAAAAATTAATATAGTTGAAAAAAAATTAATATAATATATATATTTGAAATTAAATTATCCCCTATAGTTTTATGAAAATAAAATTAATATAATTCTATATAATTAAAATTAAAATTAAATAAAAATAATTAGATAACACTTTAATTTTTGAAACCGAAAGCTATCGGTTTCTAAATATAACTAAAAGAATTAGAAACCGATATAAATCGGTTCCTAATTTATTTTAAAATTTCATTGATTTTGAAACCGACAGAAATCGCTTTCTAACTTTACTTAAAAATTTATTAAATCAAATATATAATCGATAAATTTTGAAACCGAAAGTTATCAATTTCTAAGCATCAGTGAAAAAATTAGAAACCGATAATAATCGGTTTCTATTTTGAAAATTTAGTAAATAATATAGAAATTATAAATATAATTAGAGAACAATTTAATATTTGAAACCGAAAGCAATCGGTTTCTAAATTACTTTCAATTAGAAACCGACATAAATCGGTTTCTAAATATAATAAAAGAAAATAGAAACCGATAGGAATCGGTTTCTAACGTTTAAGTAAAATTTGAAACCGAAAGCAATCGGTTTCTAAATTTGTTGAGTAATTAGAAACCGAAAGGAATCGGTTTCTATTTTATTTTAAAATTTAGTAAATAAAATAGAAATTACATTACTTTTGAAACCGATATAAATCGGTTTCTAAATTGTTAGGTAATTAGAAACCGATATGAATCGGTTCCTAATTTATCCTTAAAATTTAATAAATAAAATTAATGATTAGATTTATTTTGAAACCGAAATAAATCGGTTTCTAAATATAACAAAGGAAAATTGAAACCGATAGGAATCGGTTTATATCTGAATTTAATTTTTAGTAAATAAAATGGAAATTATATGAATGTTGAAACCGATACGAATCGGTTTCTAAATATAAATAGATAATACTTTTATTTTGAAACCGAATGAAATCGGTTTCTAAATTAAAGTGAAAGAAATTAGGAACCGATATATTCGGTTTCTAATATGACAAATATTAGAAACGGAAAATTATTCGGTTTCAAAAATCGGTTTGTAATCGGTTTATAAACAGTTGCTAAATTTGCCATCAAAATGTTCTTCATAATTTAGAAACCGACGAGTTTCCGTTTCTAATTTCGGTTTCTAATCAGTTGCTATTTGGTTTTTAATGTATTTAAGTTGTTCTACCAGATTTCCGTTTCAAAATCCGTTTCAAATTATAAACCGATATAAATCCGTTTCTAAATTCGGTTTCTATTCTGATATTTTCTTGTAGTGACTCATGTTCAATCTTACACAACAATTATGGATTATGAAGATGAACTAGCAATTGATCAAATCAAACAATTAACTAATAGGCCTTTTTAGCAAATCATTCAACAGATCAAAAACAATTAAATCAGAAAACAATAGATATTCAAAAAGACATAAATTAAATTAACAACTTGGTCTCACAAATCAAGCAAAAGAACTTGAATCCCTTGAACTGAATTAAAAACTTAGCCACTCATGTTCATGGCTTATAGAAAAATAAAGAAAAATAAAGAAGAAATCTAAAAAGAGAATGGAGAACGAATGTCTTCTATGGAGAATGAAGGTCTGAATTGGGATGCTCTTAGCTGCTGCCCAAAGACGTATTTATACTAAAAAAACCTAATCCCAAAGATAGGAACCAAACCAAACTAGGAAAGGTTTTGAAATTTAAGATGCAAATTTTCAACCTGCATTCACGTTTCTGGAATCAAGGCAGATTTTTAGTGACTTTCTTTCCGAAGCTGCCTCTACCCTCTTCAGAAAAGTTGTAGCCCTATTTTTTAGCTTTCCAATGGGTGCTCATGGACCCAAATCCTAGGTCTACAACCCAAGTTATGGCTCAAAAATTAGGACTGGTTCAGTCAAACGATCTAGCCCATTGTGACGACTTCATTGCCATTTTTGACAATTAAAATGGCCTCATCTTTCATCTAGCCCTTCATAGAAGTTGTAGAGGTGGTTCTTACAGTTCAATTGGGCTTGGCCTTGCTTCATTTGGATATCTGAAGCTCCATATACAAAATAAATACTAAAATTGGTCATGAACCATTGAGTCTGGGCTTTTGCAATAGAGCCTTAGCTCATTTTGTCAACCTTGGAGACTCATTTGGGCTTTGGTCCCTCTTTATTTTTTGAAGTGCTCTATCTTAGCTTTTCAATAGATTAAACAACACTCAATTTGGAGACCCACAACTTTAGAAACACCTGAAAAATATAGTAGAGGTCAAATACTGAAAATTTCTCCATTTAACACAATTATTCCACAACTATCTAAAAATATGCTTAAATGATAAATATATTTTAACCAACTGAATTAAACATAAAAACACACTAAAAACACTAAATGTGATTAGAGTAAAATTAATAAATTATGTACTTATCATGCCTCTAGAGGGTCTACTATACCCTTGAATTCTGTAGCCCCATATTTCAGTAGTTTGTCATATTATCTGGCTGGAGCCTGAGGTTGCACCACCGGTGTCTGAAGTAGAGCTTGAGCAGGCATACTTCCAGCCATCTGTTGGGACATTGTAGCCATCTGCTGGGCAAATTGTGCAGAAAACTACGACATTTGTGGGGATGGTGCCACTGAACCACTAATATTTTGGAGGGCAGGGGCTTCCTCTTGTGCCTCAACCTCTACAGATTACTTAACTGAGCGGTCCCCTTCTTCCATTGCAATTTGGGGTAGGATATCTCCTGAACATATAACACAAGGAGATTTCTCTTCGTTAGTTCATATTTATAATGTAATGTACTGTATGTAATAAATAAGGAAATTGAGCAGTTGTACTTATCAAAGAAATAGACAAATTCACAAGTCAAAACATACTTTAAAAATTTACTCTGATACCACTAAAACATGTCACACCTTACTTCTTTGTAAGACATAATATGATCCCGTAGTATACCTAATGAATTACCTACTCCGTCTATCAATAACTCATTAAATACACTATAAGGGATTTTTAAACAATTTTCTTACTTTTTGAAAGTGTTGAGCATTAATAGGCATTAAAAACCTTTAATTAAAGTTTAAAAACTAGTTAAAATTTTTGTCCATTTTTATTTTTTCACAAATTTTGAAAAAATTTTGACAGAGTACCGGCTGTATTTGAGAAAACAAAAAAAATTTTACCCGTAGAAAAAACTTCCAATATAACACTTCATCAATTCACAACCACCATTATAACTCAAATCAGTACAATTTCCTCCAAACTCCACAATTCAATCAATATTTCACAACTCAAAATTTCAATTCAATTATTTCCAAAAATAGTAATAATTCATCTCATTTGCATTTCATAGAAGAAAAGTTTATTTACATTTACCAGTCTAAATTTATATCAGAAAACCCAAAATAATATTATTACATAATCTGTACAACTGCTCATGACAAATTTACAAATGTATATACAATTACATATATTAAAATAAATATGTACAATCAGGGTATAAAATTATACCCGTCAAAAGGTCCAAAAGTAGTACTGAAATCCTCAGCAGCTCACTCCGCTGCTCTACTAGTCTCTCTATCTGTGATAGCAATAAACAGCCATCGTTGAATACTATGACTTAGTGGTGCACAACATACTAAAATAAAATCTTATACACAAATCAAATCACGTTTATTCCAATATGGTACTAAAAATGAAAATAAATACAAAACACAATTTATAATTTTAGTCAAAACAGTCTCATTTCAGAAGTCCCAAAACAAATTTCATAAAAACATACAGTTATATCATGTCATCAGTACAATGTTCATCTTAATAGTCGGAGGCTTATGAGGAATCTCAAGGCTAGCTAGCTCAAACTATGGGTACCCATTCAATTTCTTCCTCTACTGGCATACAACTCAACACTTCAGCCAGAGAGAGAATTTAAAATTCAAAACTAATTCCTCCCACTAGGCATGCTAGTGAGGCATTCAGATATATGGTCATGACATTGTGGTTTCAAAACTATCTTAATATTTTACTAAACATTTATTGACAATTTAAACACATACCATTAAATTTCCAACAGTTTAAGTCAAAAGCATAATATTCATTTCATTCATAAATTTGCAATAAAAATAAATCACAATTTATTCATAAAAACAAATTGTCAAGAGAATTTACAAAAAAATTTTGTGTTATGCACAAACCTCATACGAGTCGCCTCTAGGCCTTGACTCGATGTCTCAGGTTCTTTTTCGGTATTCTTTTCAAATGAAACACATAATTTTATAGTGTTTCGGTATCATAACGTATAATAAATTCAATCATAAATTCACAATTACTTATGCCTAGCTCTAATATGCTTGATTTAACGTTCTTTGAATTTTGCATTTCGAGGTTACTATTTACGATACTATTCAAGTGAAATTGTTAACTTTCTTATGCTTAATAGGTATGAGAATTTCAGTTATACCCACATACCACATTTTGGTTACCAAATTTTTTTGTTTTAGTTGCCCCTTCAATTTTTAGGTATCCTAATTAGAATTTCAAATTTTTAGATTTGGTATCCTGTTTTATACTATTCCATTGGTCAAGTTACTGTAAAAATTTGACAAAGTGTTCTTCATAAAAGTTGTTCCTTATTGTCTTATCTTTAATTCTCTTTTTGAATCGCTCTATTTGGAGTTTTGTAGCCCAAGATATGGCCATTTGAACATAGCTGGTAGGATTGGTCTAACCCAGATTTTTGGGCACCTACTTTGGTTCTAGCAGTTTTGGATCACTAATTTAAATGGCAAAATGACCGGGTTATGGGCAGAATTTTGGTTGGTATTCTTCATAAAAGTTGTAGTGCTATGTCATACCTTTCCAATACCACAAAAATCAGGTTATTTAGACCTGTATAGCCTAAGTTATGGCTAAATGAACAAATACTGTTCATTTAGTCATTTTGGTACAGTGGCAGTGCACTACACTCGGGTTTGACCTAATTGTTTACTATGTTACTGTCATTTTCTGGGTATGGTTCCTGAATGAAAAATTGGCCATTATGTGTCTATTTTCATTCTCAATTGGCCTCACACCAATTGGGTTGGTAAATTTTTAGTTTTAGTCCCTGAAAGAGACCTAGGTCAAGCTGCCAGAATAGTGACCCTAACCAATCCGAATTGCACTTAGTTTTTACCAATTCAAACATACCACAAATGGTCCCAATTGACCATTCCTCACTTCAATTAGGGTCAATTGCATCAATTGACCATTTCCTCTAATTTTTCTCCCAATTTGTAAATTCAAGAAACCTAAATTTTTGACTTGTATAATTTAATGCAATTAAATTGTATATTCTTGATCTACCTACTTAATTCACCTCAATTAATCCTTCAATTCCATCAAATTCAAGAATTTTCAATCCTCCTTAATGCTGGCCGAATTTCATATCTAGTTCCCCATAATTTTTTTCTTTTGATTTTAAGTTGATTTCTAGGTTAAGTGAACTAAAAGTACTAGTATTAAACTAGAATTTCAAATTAAACTACTAACCTCAACTTTGATGTTCCACTTCCTTAATTCCTTCAATTTCTCCTTTCTTCTTCTTCTTAAATCTTCTTGTCTAGTTGAGATAACAAGGTTTTTGGGGGAAATTTTTGAGAATTTAGGGTTAATTTATGGAGATGAAGAGCTTGGATCAAGCTTTAATGGACGTGGGGTGGAGTGTTTTGGCCAAGGTTGATAAGGAAGAAGAAATGGTTTTGCTTTTTAATTTTTTTTATGTTCTTATGTGTTTAATAATTTTATTTGACTTAGTCAAAAAATGTGGAAAAATTAAAATTAATTTTGACATCATATGTGATGTCATCATCATGATGTAATAAGTCCCATTTTTTTTCTTTTTCTTTTTCTTTAATTTTTCAATAGTTTTTAATTTAATTCTCGATTCTGAAATTTTCATTTCTTTGATTTTATTGGACAGTTAGGTCAGGAGTAAGCTCTAGGGGTGAATTGATCAATTTGCCCCTCGCCAGTCTGATTCGGTTTGTTAGTTATTCAATATTTCTTATGGGCCCTTGACCTAATTATTTGACATGCTTAACAATTCTTTTCTATGATTTTCTTTTTTCTACTGTGTTCGCAATAGTCCTAAGGGCCACGGCGTCACATTTTCTGATTCAGAATTAGGATTACGATAGTTTTCGCAGTCACTTCCTAGGAAGGTCACCCATCGCTGTGACTCCCGGCTCATTTAACCTTTTATGTTATATTTTTCTTATTTATACTTAACTACCTAGCAATCACTAATTATTTACATTCAAGGCTTATCTAGGTGTTTTAGATGTGGTTCTAATTCCCTTAATTATCCAAACCGACAATGGTCACTGGAATAGTAAAATATACCAGGGTATACATATAAGGGTGTTACATTATCCGCGTTCTTAACTTCATCAACTTGACAATAAGAATTAGAATTGTACATAGAATCAAGAGAATCCCATATATCTTTAGCATTAGAGCGTTTAGAAATTTTAGCATAATAAAAATCATTTAAAGAAATTTTCAACATAAGCATAGCTATTATATTCAAAGAAAACATATACTTATCATGCTTATTCCATTTACTCCATTCACCCTTTGTTTTTTATACATGCTTACCATCTACTACCTTGATAGGAATGAAGGGACCATTTTTAATTATATCCCATAAATTCACACCTTCTAATTTGAGGAAGTAATACATCCTATTATTCCAATAGAGAAAATCATTTCCATCAAAGAAAGGGGGATTTACTATCGATTGACTTTCTTGAGCTTGTGAGTTGAGGTTGCCATGATCTTTGCTCCAAGATGGTTAAATTTTAAGCAAATGGAGACTTAACTCTGATTTCACTTGTTGTCCCTTATAGCAACCTAAGAGGAGCGGTAAATTGAGTTTTAATTAAAAAAAATTTGAAGGATAAGTGGAGATTATTAAGTGAAATGCACAAGGAAAAGGAAGAAAAGAAAGAATACAAGAGATTTTATAGAGGTTCGGCTATCTCAAGCCTACGTCCCCTCCTCAAGGCCCTCCTTGAAAGTTAACTCCACTAAAATTCTTCTTTAGGTGAAGAATAAACCTCTTACAATTACTATAAGAGCAAATCTTTGCTCTTTTATTAATCCCTTTACACTCAAGAGCAATTTAATGCTCTATTACACTCAAGTTACATTAAATGCACACAATAACCTTGAATAAACTCTCAGAAATAAGAAATTACAGCTCAACCTATCAAAGCTCTCAACAATCAATTATGGAAGCTTAAGTTTTAGAGAGATAGAGAAGAAGAAAATCTTTTGAACACAATAAATTCTCAAGAAAATAATTATTGTCTCTTCTCTCCAATAATAAATGGTCTCTATTTATAGTTTTGACAAGAAAATGACCATTGGGAGTGCATTAAATGAAAATATAGCCATTCAACTATCCAAAACCCCATTTTATCAAGTTGCAGAAACCCAGGTTTGGCTATTAAAGTCATTTACTTTGGTTGCCGAAGGTTGGGGCGCCAAAAAATGTCATTTAAAAAGTGAACTTCGACTGTCAAACATCCTAGCGTCCGCTGCCGAAGTGCTTTCTGGACAACAAGGATACTTAGGCTCTAAAAATCTAAAAAACCATCATTTAAAGTGTGAACTTCAACTGTCAAAGTGCTCTCTGGATAAAAAGCACAAAAAGGGCACTTAAACTTTAAAAACTCATAACTTTTTGACCCGAACTCAGATTTTTTATTCGTTGAAAAGCTAATTTGATAAAATTTTCAATAAAAACACTTTTTAAAATAAATTTGCATTTCTCAAGATAGAGATACTAAGAAATTTTGAGAAACCTAGACTTGAACCATCATAACCAACCAATTGATATTTATAAGATAAAATAAAAATTTACATTATAGTAACTCTTTGATATTTGCTTCAATTTCTTGCTCTCTCTTAATATTAATTTGAAGCACTTTGGACCTGTAATCTTAATACAAATACTTTCAAGGTAGATTAGTAGCACACTAATTGTTTATTATCATTAAAACATGGATTAAAACTACTAGTTCCAACAAAATTAAATAATTTACTATCAAATATAAAATCATATCTATTACTGTTAAAATATTTATATATTAACACTTAAAATAAAATTACAATTAATTTAAAATTTTATCAATAATAAAATATCATTTATGCAATTTACTCATTTTTAAAAGCACAAAAATGACACTTAAACTTTAAAAACTCATAACTTTTTGACCCGAATTCAGATTTTTTATTCATTGAAAAGCTAATTTGATAAATTTTTCAATAAAAACACTTTCAAAAATAAATTTACATTTCTCAAGATAGAGATACTAAAAAATTTTGAGAAACCTAGACTTGAACTATCATAACCAACCAATTGAGATTCACAAGATAAAAGAAAAATTTGCAGTGTAGTAACTCTTTGATCTTTGCTTCAATTTCTTGCTCTCTCTTAATCTTGATTTGAAGCAATTTCTCAATTTTGAACTTGGGACCTGCAATCTTAACACAAACACTTTCAAGGTAGATTAGTAGCACACTAATTATTTATTATCATCAAAACATAGATTAAAACTACTAGGTCCAACAAAATTAAATAATTTACTATCAAATATAAAATCATATCTATTACTGTTAAAATATTTATATATTAACACTTAAAATAAAATTACAATTAATTTAAAATTTTATCATTAATAAAATATCATTTATGCAATTTACTCATTTAAAAAAAACTGAATAATTTTAAAATAAATTGAATAATTTTAAAATAAATATATGACTAAAAACTTTCACTTATTAAATTTTAAAAATAGAGAAAGATCAATAAATATGTGATTTGCTAGAATTTTTTTTTTTTGCTTTTCCCCGGCAACTTCCACCACAGCAAACACACGTGTGTGTGTGTGTATATATATATATATATATATATATATATATATATATATATTAGATTATACTAAAAATTAAATTTAATATATTTTAATTATAAAAATTTTAAAGCGATTAAATGTTTTGTCAATATTTAAAATATTTTTTAAAATCTAAATCTCAACCTCAAACAAAAGTCAAGTCTCTCCTATTGTGTTTTATTATTATTTTTCTTTTTTTTTTATCGTCTATTTGCATTAAATTAATATACTTTTTAAAGTATGAAAGAATAAAACATAATTATAATCAATAAATTTTATTTTTAATAGTATTGAAATAGTTTTCACATTTATAAAATTTTTAATTTGACTTTTAACTAAAATTAAATTAATAAAATAAATTTAAGATGTGATAACGAATGGTTTGTGAAATCGAATTGAATGGATGCCTACATCACAGAGAAAACTTAAAAGAGAGCTCCCAACTTTGCGTTTAGAGTTTCACTCTAATGCTCAAGCTAGACATATCTTGAAATGATTCGCATCTTGGGTAGTTTGAGCTTGGTCCATGAGATTTTTGCATTATTTGTAGGTTTTTTTTATCCAACATAAATATTTACACATATAAATTGTAACAATCTGAATTTTTTTAAAATAAAATATTTTTAATTAAGTTATTAATTTATTAATATTTTATTCATTATATTAAATTAATATCTTTCATAATGGTATTTTTAAAGGAATAATATATTTCACATGCATTATTATTATTATTATTATTATTATTAAATTTAATTAAAGTTGTTTAAGATTAAATTATATTATATGTAAAAATAACTAAATTTCTTTAGTTTATTATTATTATTATCATCGTCATCTTCATCATCATCATCAAAGTTTTGTTTAATTTAAATATTATAAAAGTAACTTTGTGTCACGACCCAATTTCTGGGCTAAATCGACACTAAAACTTAAGTTGGCATAAGATCCTTGAAACTCTTAGTAAGCCTAAGTAGTCAACAACCCAATAACAAAGTCCAAAAAAGAAGGCCCAACATCAAGAAAACAAACAGACATAGTCCGGTCATAAATTAGACAAACTAAAGAGGAGAAAACTCACCCAACTTGTATCACAAACAAAATCACAATTGGGGAGTTCAGCTCACCCTCACAAACCAAATCAACATCCAATATCAATAGAGAGCTAAGCTCACTCTAAATCAATATCACACAAACACCTTAAGTCAAATACATTAGTTTTACAATACAAAAATATCATTACAGTCACTACAGAGTTCCAGATTTAAATAATAAAATTAATAATTAATACATTAACCATTTCAAATTCCCTGTGAGAAAGAAAGCAGGTTAACTCTAAAATAACATTCACCTATCACTTGGAGAAAAATAATTGAATAAAGGAGAGTGTTCAACTTAGAGAGTTTAGATAGTGATTATAATTATAATTTCTATAGGTATCTAAGACTGATGCATTCCTAAGTATGAAATGCACACCGAACACTTATATCAAGCAATTCACCTAATTCTCACATAAGAAGATAATGTGGAGTTACACACGCACCCAAAATAGCATTTTCACACATAATTGTGGGAGCTGATTCCTTATCCAGCTCTCTTAATCCAAGACTTGCCAGCGAGCTTGTCACTACCTGATTCCACGGACTAGACTGGTACTAGGACCTGAGCCAGCATAAAGCTCCCGAGACTCGTAGTAAGTCTCACTATTCCTAAACCCATAACCAGGACCGAAATCAAGGCCCATCATGCATACTAAAATAAAATAAAATATTATGAATTTATTTTAGGCCAATACAACTCGATTTCTATCAGGAAATCAAAATTAGGGAAGCCCAGCTCAACTATAATACCCATCATGTACAAACTATTTAATATCATAAAATTTTCATTAATAATACAATATACATAAACCAATATCACAACGAAGCTCTAGTTATTAAACAAATAAATAAATAAATATACACAATAAACTATTAAATTAAGAAGCGCAACCTGCGGAAGAAAATGCAGGTTAGAATTGAAAAAATAAAATCGCTCATCCTGCAACCTGAGGAAAATATTTGAACAGAAATGAGCATTTGACTCAAAAAGTTTAGATATTGATTATAAGTGCAATTTCTATAACTATCTAAGACTAGTACAGTTCTACTGTGAAATGCACATCCATCATATATAATAATTCATCCAATATTCGCACGGGAAGTTAATTTGGAGCTACTCACACACCCAATGTATCACATCAATACATATATGGGAGTTGATCTCCTATACAACTCTCTTAATCTAATACCTGCTAGCGATGTCAACTCAAGCTAGATTTTCGTTTAATAATCAAAGTATGGGGGTCACAAAGTATGGGGGTCGCCGACCCCAAATTTTTGGGATAAAGGCTTAGTTGAGTTGAGTTGAGAATCAAAGTGTGGGGGGTCAGCGAGATCAACTCAAAGCTGTACTCACCCTGACTTATCCATATATAAGGATATATAAGGATCAGGTCCCAGCAAGTCAAGCTCCAGCCATGACTATTTGTCCTACCCATATCCATATCCACACCATACTCAGGCCAACACACACCAACAGCTCCAAATTATTCTCAGGGCGGCAATCACAAATAAATAACAATAATTAAATATGCAACAACTAAAATGCCCCTAATATATTAACTATTTATGTACATATTGAATTATTTATAGAATGCATGAGCATGCTAGATATATAATTAATATTGAAATTTCAAAAATAATCTATATTCAACTCACAGACTGATTAACCCGATTGCAGCTTATCCAGCTGAAAGGAGAAGAAAGGTTGACTGACACTGATTACCTAAATAGATATATTGACCTCCATCAAATCTAATAACAGAATTAATTAATTAATTTAATCAAAGAAACAAAAATAATTTCTTAAAGTCTTACTGAAATTTTGGCAGAGTTCCCCTATAACTGGACCTATCCCCATGCAAGAAAAATGCAACAAATGCAACACATGGGGCCTCAGGCCCACAACAATAATTATAACGTCCATCCAGAGCCTACAAGAATCCTAATCTAGGTCCAATCCTTCAAACTCTAACTCAGATCCTTAACTCTTCTATAGTCTAAATATTTATTTTTAGCACTTTAAAAATTATAAAAATATTCTTGAAGGACCTTTACACCATCCTTGTATTGATTAAATTTATTTCATTCAATTTTACTAAGTCAGAAATATTTTACAGATTTATCAGGTAGCTTAACCAAGATAAAAATTACGCAATTTAAGTTAGGGACTACCTTTGTAAATTTTGCTACCTTAAACATGTCTAGGATGTTTGAAAATGCTGGGATTGACTATAATATTGACTATATTCCATAACAGGCTTTCGGGTAGTCAAATCAGGCTAAAAACTCGGTCCCTAGCGCTGGTAAACTATCATCGATCCGAGTGCATATCCGAGATGCCCATGACCTGCTAGTGATGGTTCCACTAACGGTTCATCAAAACTCTACTCTGATCACCTGTTATTAGACGATATAGTTTAGGTTGTTTGATAATCGCCTTTTTCAAACGGTGTCCGATTAGAGCGAGGTCAGTCCCATTTCGAAAGTTTCACCATGCTGAGTTCATGGTGGTTTCAGATTACCAGAAAAATGATCGGAATGCTGCTGCCACCCATTTTCTCTCTCATCTTTCTCTCTCTCTCTCTTCATTTCTCCTCGGAAACTCCATAATTTTTTGTGCTTTTGGTTGGGAAGGCTACCTTGGCATGAGTGGAGTTGACCTAAACTAGTGGAGTGGTCGAAGGTTGGCCAGATTTGCCAAAAATGGCTTGGGAAGCCGCAGCTCTTCCTTTTCTCTCTCTCTCTTATTTTCATGCTAAAACCCATCGTGCGCCACCATTCCTAGGTTCAGGAGGGTTGGTGGCCAGTGCTGGAGCTGCTTGGGAGGTCATCGAACTTTGGGTCTTCACCAGTAAGGAAGAAACGAGAGGGAAGGGGAGGAAAAAAGAGTCAGGAAGAGAGAGTGGTTGTAACACTCCTATATGCATAACTTGGTACATTTTACTGTTACGGTGACTAATGTTGGTCCACACAATTAAGGGAATTAGAACCATGTCTAAGATATATAGATAAGTCCTGAACTCAAATAATTAGTGATTGACAGATAGGTAAATATAAATAAGAAAAACAAAGCATAAGAAGTTAAATGAGCCGAGAGTCACAGCAATGGGTGACCTTCCCGGGAAGTGACTGCGAAGGTCATCGTAACCTAAATTCTGAATCGGAAAATGTGATGCCACGGTCGTTAGGACTATTACGAACCTAGTGGAAAAGAGAAAATCACAAAAAAGAATTGTTAAGTAGGTCAAAAAATTAGGTCAGGGATCCGAAAAAAATATCGAATAACTTGTAAACCGGATTGAATCAGCAAGGGACAATTTGGTCAATTCACCCCTAGAGCTGACGCCTAACCTAACTGTCTAATAAAATCGGAGAAATGAAAATTTTAGGATCGAGAATTAAATTAGAGAACTAAGAAAAAATAAATAAAAAAAAAGAAAAAAAAGGTCTATTACATCATGTGGATGACATCATTTGTGATGTCAAAATTAATTTTATTTTTCCCACCAATTTTGACCAAGTCAAAATCTAAAATTTAAGACATAAAATACATTAAAATTAAATCAAAAAGTCCCTTTTTCTTCCCCAAACCAATTTGGCAGCCGCCTCTCTTCTCTGTAGCCCACCATTGATAAACTACCATGGAAGCTTGATATAAGCTTTAAAACCCCTACTTAACCCTACTTTGTCCTCAAATTAATCTATAAAAACTTGTTAACTTCACTTGAGGAGGCATTTGAAGAAGAAAAAGAAAAGGAAAAAAGGAGTGATGTGAAGAATTGAAATTCAAGTGGAGGTAAGCAATTTAATTTGCAAATTTTAGTTTATTATTTGTGTGTTTAGCTCAATTAACCTAAAACTCAACTTAAAAATCAAAAGAAAACTATTATAGGGGATTAATATGGAATTTGGCTAGCCTATGTGAGGGTTTGAATTGAATGAATTTGATGCAATTGAATAGTATTTTAGGTTGAATTAAGTAGGTAGACATTGAATATACACTTGAATTGAATTGAATTATAAAAATGTGTAATTAGGGTTCTTGAGCATGTGAAAATTTGGGGAAAATTTGGAGAAATGGTCAATTGATGCAATTGACCTTAATTGAGTTGAGAAATGGTCAATTGGGACCATTTGTGGTGTGTGTGAATTGGTAGAACCAAATTGTAATTTGGATTGGTTAGTGTTCATATTTTGGCAGCTTGACCTAGGTCCCTTTCGGGATCAAAACTGAAAATTTACCAACCCAATTGGTATGAGGCTAATTGAGAATGAAAAGAGACACATAATGGCACATTTTTTATTCAGATACCATGCCCAGAAAATGACATTAGAATAGTGAACAATTAGATCAAACTCGGATGTAGTGCACTGCCACTGTATCAAAATGACCAAATGAACAGTATTTATTCATTTGGCCATAACTTGGGCTATACAGGTCCCAATAACCTGATTTTTATGGCATTAGAAAGGTATGATATAGCACAACAACTTTCATGAAAAATACCAACCCAAATTCTGCCCATAACCCAGTCATTTTTTCACTCAAAGTTAGTGGTCTAAAACTGCCAGAACCAAATTAGGTGCCCAGAAATCTGGGTTAGACGAATCCGGCCAGCCATGTTCAAATAGCCATAACTTGGGCTACAAAACTCCAAATGGAGTGATTAAAAAAGGGAGTTAAAACTAAAACAATTAGGAACAACTTTTATGAAGAATACTTAGCCAAATTCCCACAGTAACTTGATCAATGGAACAGTGCAAAATAGGACACCAAATATGAAAATTTGCAATTGGGCCTAGGAGACCTAAAATTTGAAGAAACAATCAAAACTAACAAATTAGGCACCCAAAATGTGGTATGTGGGTGTAATTGGATTTCCCATACCTATTAAGCATAAGAAAGTCAATATTTTGACTTGAATAGTGCCATGAATAGTAACACAAAAATGAAAATTTCAAAAGACATTAATTTACACATATTAGGACTAGAATTGAGTATACATGAATTTAATTATCGAATTTATTATGAGATAAGATACTGAAATACTGTAAATTGTGTGTTTCAGTTGAAAATGACCCAGAAGGGATAAGGGACTGAGTCAAGGCCTAGAGGCTACTCATATCAGGTCTGTGCATAGTAATCTTTGTTTAAATATATGATTCTTGAAAATTTGATTTTTAAGTTAATTATGAATTGTGTTGCCATTTATGATTGTGAATATGACTTTGGAAATTGACCAGATTTCTTACAAATTATTTGAATAAATTTTTTTGAATTGATTTTGTGTTCACACTTAGCATGGCAGTACCACATTATTCCTCCCCCATTTAAGGGGTTGAGATCGTTTATTTTCCTCCCTCTCTGGCTTACCAGTTGAGGTCGAGATCGGATGAGTACTCATTAGCTAGCTAGCCACCTCCCTCATTGATTTCGATTAGTGAGGTTGTAGATTGCTTTATCGTGGTGTACAATACGGCATTGATCAGAAATTTTGTGTCATGGCTTAAGTCGTGTATGAATTAGCAACACTATATTTATTAAATTGTTTGACCAAAACTGTGCTATAATGAGCTTTAAAAAATTGTGAAATGTGATTGAGAGATTTTTAAATTGTGAATTATTTATAAATGTTTTATATTACGCATTTTACATATTATTGTGGACTACTGAGTATTTTTATACTCAGCGATAGCTCCTTTTGCTGTCACAGATAGAGGCAAGGAAAAAATAGCAGAGTGAGCTGCTGATTGTGGGGACTACCCAGAGACTTTTATACGGGTATTTGATTATACCCTTATAATTTTTTGATGTAAATAATTTTGTAGTCATATATACTTTTGTAACTAAGCAGTTATACAGTTAATATGTAATACTATTATCTTTTGGATTTTTATGTCTGTAAATCTAACTGCAAATGTAAATTTCTTATTTTGAATGCATTGTGCATAGCTTAATTTGAACTATTTGAGATAAAATTTTATTTTGAATTGTGGAGAAGGATGAGAATTGTGTTGATTTGAGTTTTGGTGGTTGAATTGGTGAAGTGTATTATTATTGGGAGTATTTTTCTACAGATAAAATTTTTTGTTTTTCTCAATTACTGCCGACACTCCGTTGAAATTTTTTCAGAATTTGCAGAAAAATAAAATGGACAATAATTTTAACTTGCTTTTAATCTTCAATTAAATGTTTTTGGTTCCTATAAAAAATACTTACAATTTCCAAAAAAGTAAGAAAATAATTTCAAAATCCCTTGTAGTGTACTTAATGAGTTATCGGTAGGTGAAGTTCAGTAGTTCATTAGGTATTCTACGGGATCATGTTATGCCTTATAGAGGGGTAAGGTGTGATAGTGTTGGGGAGGGCGGGGGGTGCTACCGAAAATTTGACCCTTATTTTTTTTTAACTTTTAATTACCTAATAGGAACCTAAACTTTTTGAAACCTTTCAAATAAGTCATCAAAATCTTTTAAAATTGGTCCCCCAAAATGCAATAATAATAATAATAATAATAATAATAATAATAATAATAATAATAATAATAATAATAAAATCTTAGAACGAAAATTAACAATAATGAAATATTAATTTATAAAACTAATCATTTCAATTAAAATTGGACTATTAAATAATTTTATAAAATATGCTTAGTAATAACATTAAAATATGTAAATGAAAGTTTTACAATAATTATAAATTAGTTAGATAATATTAAAATAATATTTAAATACTACATTTAATTATAAAATTTATATTTTAAAATTCAGGTTATTACATAGCTCAATTTAAGTGAAACTTTTGCTTAAATTCAAATGTAGGGGCTTGCGAAATCAACTCAAAGCCATACCTCACCTCGACTTTCCATATCTATAAGGACTGGATTCCAGCGAGACTAGTTCAAGCTGTGACTATTCATCCAATCCATATCCATTATATATATATAATACACGCACAACTACAAATTATCCTCAGGGCGACAATCACAGACAATTAACAATAATTAAATGTGCAGTAATAAGAATGCTTCTAATTTATTTAACTAAGTATGAATGTATATACACACACACACAATGCATAAGTATGCCAAGAATATAAATAATATTGAAATTACAAAAATTTGACCCTTATTTTTTTTTAACTTTTAATTACCTAATAGGAACATAAACTTTTTGAAACCTTTCAAATAAGTCATTAAAATCTTTTAAAATTGGTCCCCCAAAATGCAATAATAATAATAATAATAATAATAATAATAATAATAATAATAATAATAATAATAATAATAATAATAAAATCTTAGAACGAAAATTAACAATAATGAAATAATATATTTTGTTAATTGATTTAATATTAATTTATAAAACTAATCATTCAATTAAAATTGGACTATTAAATAATTTTATAAAATATGCTTAGTAATAACATTAAAAATATGTAAATGAAAGTTTTACAATAATTATAAATTAGTTAGATAATATTAAAATAATATTTAAATACTACATTTAATTATAAAATTTATATTTTAAAATTCAGGTTATTACAGAGCTCAATTTAAGTGAGACTTTCGCTTAAATTCAAGTGTAGGGGCCTGCGAAATCAACTCAAAGCCTTGCCTCACCTCGACTTTCCATATCTATAAGGACTGGATTCCAGCGAGACTAGCTTAAGCTGTGACTATTCGTCCAATCCATATCCATCATATATATATATAATACACACACAGCTCCAAATTATCCTCAAGGCGACAATCACAGACAATTAACAATAATTAAATGTGCAGTAATAAAAATGCTTCTAATTTATTTAACTAAGTATGAATGTATATATACACACACACACACAATGCATAAGTATGCCAAGAATATAAATAATATTGAAATTACAAAAATAATTGATATCTAACTCACAGTGCAACCCAATGCTTATTGGTTCTGCTGGGAAGAAGAAAATGATTGATTTGGATCACTTAAGCAAATATACCAAAGAGTTATCAAGAATAGACCAATAATAATTAATTAAAGAAACAAATGACTTCCTAGGTTTGTGCCGAAAATTCAGTGGAGTTTCTCCTATACCTAAGACCTAATCTCTCTGCAAGAAAGCACAATTTATATCTCAACAACCCAAAGGTCTCAGGCCCACAACACAATACAATACAATGCCCATTCAAGGCTTGCTAAAACTAATTAACTAGTATTACTGCTTAACTTTAGTTTAGGGCCTAAATTTACTATTGTCCAAAAATATCCAATTCACTTTCAAAAATTCTACAAATATTCCTGGAGGTCCTTAATAATATTATTTTAATATTATAATTGAAATTACTGCATTTCATATACCCACAAATATTTTATTAATTATCGAACTATAGCTGAACTTAAGACAAAAAGAGTGAATTTGCATTTGGGGTTATCTACGCTAATTCTGACACTTAGAATATGTTCAGGGCATTTGAAAATGGTAGGAAAGACTATAATATTGACCTACTTCTGATGTGGGTTCTCGAGCTTGCGCATTCAAACCAAAATTGCAGTCCCAGGAGCAGGTGAAATTTCTACGAAATGAAAGTACCAATAAGCTCGTGCGTATCGAAAATTTTTCGGTGTCGAAAAATTCTCGAATTGATATCATTTCAAAGCTCTCAGAGTGTACAATGTACTGGTATACTTGGATTTTTGAGAAAAATTTTGGTTTGGAAGAAATTTATTCGGAAGTCAAAATGAACTAAAATTTCTAAAGCTCGATTCTAACAAACTGGAAAATGATACCGCGCAAGCTTGGTATCTACATGATGCTCATGAAGAGAGGAGTGTTTTGATACCAAGAACGTTGAAAATAGTGACCGAAAAAGGAAGTTATGATCGAAACAAGAAAAAGAAAAAGAAAAGAAAAAAGAAAGAGAGAGAGAGAGAGAGAGAGAGAGAGAGAGAGAGAGAGAGAGTCTGCTCTACACATTTTAAAATTTTAACATTTTTTTTTTTACTTTTTACTTTCAAATTCTTATACTTTTTATTCTTTCAACAAGGTTCAAAGTTCTTTTCAATGTAGTCTAAAATACTATAACTCAATCAAATGAAATTTAATAATAATAATACACAATATATTAAAACAACAATATAAAATATATTTAATACATGAATAGTAAAACTTTAATTAAAATTAATTTTATATAATTAAGATATTATTTATTTTTTGAGTGCAATAATATATTTATCATTTATGTCATTAGTATAAAATAATATTACAATAAAATTCTAAGTTAAATACGTTCAAAATTAAAATTCAAAACTTCAATTGAGAACTTCAAAATAATTTCATAAAATCATCTTTAAATAATAAAATAAATCTTAAAATAATGAAATAAATAAATTGTTTACTTTCTTTAAATTTTTAGGGTGTTACATTTTGGACCTAATTGAAAAGGGAAAAAGGACCTAGGTGAATAAGCCAGAAAAATTCAGGGAGTCATGATGTAATTAAAACTAAAACTGAAAATCGAAAATAGGTGCAGAGTCGCCGCACCCCCCCCCCTCCCCCTCCTTTGTCTCTTTTCCCCCTCCCTCTCTCCCTTTCTCTTTCCTCCGGCCCAAGAGCAACCACTGCTGGCTAGGCCTTCAACCACCTCCCCAACCTTTAAACGACGTCGATGAGCACCATGGTAGCGAGATCAGTGGCAGGAAATGGCAGATCAGCAAGAAGAAAAGAGGATAGAAGATAGATAGCGTGTGTGACTTCCAAGCCATTCAGAGAGTTATGAAGTAATTAAAACTAAAATTGAAAATAAAAAACAAGTGTAGCAACCCCCCTCCTTCCTTGTCCCTTTTCCCTCTCCCTTTCTCGGGCCAAGGAGCAACCACCACTGGCTAGGCCTTTAACCACTTCCCCAACCTCTAAGCAACGTTGATGAGCACCATGGCAACAAGATCAATGGCAAGAAATGACAGATTAGCGAGAAGGAAAGAGGATAGAAGAGAGATAGCGTGTGTGACTTCTAAGCCATTTTCTAGCTGATTCCAGTAACCAATGTTGGCGATCCAAGTGGCACCTAACTCCCCACGAACCCAGCTTCATTTTTTGACCAACCTCACCTGAAATGACAGTCGAAGGAGAGAGAACTAAGGAGAGAGAAAATGAATAGATTCTGAGCTTTCGGATTAGATCCCGGAGAATCCGACTATCAAATCAATGATATTATACCACTGTTGAACTCAACATGGTAAAACCTTCAAGATGGAAACAACCTCGCTCCGACTGGACACCGTTTGAAAAAGGCTATCATTGGATGATCCAGATTGCTCGGTGAGATTTTCAAGCCTTTTTTATGCTCGTAAATTAAAAATAATTATATGATAATTATTAATAATTTATAGGCTTCGTTTAAGTGTGATTGGATCGACGATAGCTCATTGGCCCTTGGGATCGAGTTTTGGCTCAATCTAAATGCTCAACGAGCCGTCTCAGAAGGTGGTTATGTTTACAATTGTTTCCAATGTTTTTGGACATTCCAGATGCATTTCAGGTAATAGAATTTGCAAAGATCGTTTCGAACCTAAGTTGTGTGATTTTTATCTTGGTTAAGCTAGCTGACTAATCTGTAGAATATTCTTGGCTTATAAAATTAAGTAAAATAGATTTAATTAATATAAGGACGATATAGAGGATCTCTAGGTATATTTTTATAAATTTTGAAGTGCTAACATAATTATTTGGACTGTAGAGGAGTTAGAGACTCAAGCTAGAGTACCTAGATTAAGTTTCTTGTAGACTCTAGATGGGTATTGTGATTATTGTTGTAGACTTGAAGCCCCTTGTGCTTTGTTTATTTGAATTTTCTTGTAGGGAGTTAAGCCCAGTTATAGATGAGACTCTACCAAAATTTTGGCAAAACCTTAGGATTAAATTCATGCTTCTTAAATTTAATTTAATTATTTTGTCTATATGTTGATAAAGGTTAGTTTGCCTGTATAGGTGATTAAGCCAGCCATCTTCTGCTCTCCAGTCGAACCAGTTACAGTTGGGTCGACCAGTTTGTGAGTTAGATATTGATTATTTTTGTAATTTCATATTATTTATATATATGGCATGTTCATGCATTTAATATGCATTTACTTATTTATGCATGCAATTGGCTCAATATGTATATATATATATATATATATATATATATATATATATATATATATATATATATATATATATATATATATATATATATATGTATATGTAACGCCCTCACTTTAGATAGTCTATACATTCTATTGTTTCGATGACTAACATCTGTTCGAAAAGCTAGGATGTTTGAAACTACAATTAAACTAGGGTGAGGAGATATAAATTGACTGAATTAAGACTAAAAAAAATTAAAAAAAAAATAAAAGAAATTAAATGTTAATAGGTTAAATGAGCCAGAAGTCATGGCGATGGGTGACCCTGATGGAAAATGACTGCAAAGATAGTTGCCAACTCAGGATCAATGGAGAAACCCTGTAAGATAAATATTAGAACTTAATTGAAGGAGTTGTGAAGTCTAAAAGGCAATAAAAATGCCAAGAAAATTTAAGAAAATTAAGTCAATTGGTAAAGGAAATTATAACTCGATAAGCACAAGAAGAACATTTTGGTCATTTCAACCTCAGTGATGAATTTTGACCTAAATGTCAGCCAAAATAAGAGAGATTAAAATACATAAAATAAATGAAAAAAAAACATAAAATATGCAATGGAAAAAAGGAAAAGAAAAGAAAAGAAAGAAAATCAAAATCAAAATGAATTATTACATGAGCATGATGTCATAATGACATCATTAAAAATTTATAGCTAATAGATATTAGACAACCACAAATCAATAGAGATAAAAATCACATAAATGAATAAAGAAATTATTATCTTATTTATTTTTTTCTTCATGGCAGAACCACCATTTCTAAAACCCTTCACCATTTTCTTCTTTCAAGCTTCTTCTTCTCTTAATTCTCACAATATTTTCCATAGTTACTTTCACTAAAAATTATCACTAGACCTTGAATGAGAGTTTAGAAGTAAAAAGAAGACAAGAACTTGAAGTTTTGGTTGGCTTGGACTTGAGCTACAAAAGGCTAGTGCACTATACACACTCTTTTTCTTCTTTAATTAGTATAAGCATGCTAAACCAAGTTAAAATTGCATGAAATTAAAAAGAATATCATGTGTATAAGGAACCCTAAAAATTCAGCAGTCATGACAAGATAAGAGGTTTGATGATTTTGATGAAATTAATTGAATTTATTGGTGTTATTGATGAGTATATGTGGTAATTAAGTTAATTGGCATGTATTTGTAAGAGATTGTGATTTTGATTTAGGGTTTTTGACATAACTTTGGGGAAATTTGTGTATAAATTGAAATTAATGATGTTGAATGACCTGATTTTTGAACCCATGGAAAACTTAGACATAGTAGAACAACTTTTATGAATAACAGAAACCCAAATTTTGACCATAACTAAGTCAAATTGCTAACCAAAGTTAGCTTGTTAAAACTGCCAGAATCAAAACTGCCCAGAATTTTTGGACCTGAACCTATCCGACCAGTTTTGAAAAAAATGCCATAACTTGGTCCACAAAACTGCAAATGCATTGAAACTAAAGCCAAAATCTCTATAAGACCTAGAACTACAACTTTGGTATTTTGACCAAAACCCAAAACCTAATGAAACTAGGCCAATTAACTAAGATAAATTAGCATACGAAAACCTAAAATGAACCAAATAACCACTTGACTCCAAAATAGTGTTATGCCATAACTTTTAATAGCAAACTCCAAATGGGGTGAGCCCAACTGTTCTGGAAACCTAAGAGATAGGGCTCCAACTTTGATTTAGGAACCTTGCTCAGATTTCGAGTGTAAGAACCCTAAAATGGGAGACAAATCCATTGACCTAAACCTAAAATCTTAAAGGCATAGGGTACCTATGTCTAGGCCAGTTAGTTTGCCATAATTAATTCTAAAAAACTTGAAAAACTGTAAATCTTAAATTTGAGTGATCCTAAGACATAGGGTAACAACTTATATGAGAACATTAGGCCTAAAAGTGGCTGTAACATGTCCAAATAATTAGAAAAAATATTGACTCCAGAATCTGCCTGGTTCTGAAACTAGAGTGAGTTAATGAACCAGTTTTAGTTATTTAACCATAACTTGATTCTAAACTCCAAATGACATGAATTAAAAAGGAAAACAAAGATAAGACTTAGAAGAACAACTTCCATGAGGGAAGTGTGGCCAAAAAGTGGCCACATCTTGAACAATTTGCTAGGTAAAATAAAGACACCAAATCTGGACCTTAAGAAAGATTCATAAAATGACTTAGCATATGATATGAAATTAATCAAAATGACTTCTTAAACATAAAAATGATATGAATATATATGTGGGACTTATGTTTCCCATTACAAGTGACATGAAAATGCTATGAAATTCAATTAGTATATAATATGAAATAATGAAACTATAAGTACTTAAAAATATTATTTTGCCCAAAGTATACCTAGACTTATTTATATAGCATGGATCGATTGTTATACCAATTAGGGACTACAGATTGCAGTATTGCCCACAGGAATAATCATTGATAGACAATATATGTCTGATATGGTTGTTCTACAGGCTTTATGCCTGCCTGTTAGCCATTGTGCCTGATTTTATTTCTGGCTTTATGCCTGCCCGCTGGCCTTGTGCCTGACATGACAGATGTATACATGTTAGACATACGAATGTTTAACTAGTATACTCCCGTATATCCAGTCTTTATAGTTTGTTATAGATTACTTGGGCACAGATAAGAGTAATAAGCCTTAAATTTAAATAAATACACGAAGAGATCACAGATATGGGAAATAAGACTAAACATGACATAAATGAACAGAAATGATCCTGATTAACTTAATTGCTTCCAAAGTTCCATAAACATGTAAAAGACTATAAATTAATGAAATCTATATTTCTTTATAAAGTTATATGTAGAATAATTATTTCAATTATTTAGTTATTTTCATTTCAATTATTGCACTACTAAGCAGAAATGCTTAGCTCGATGGATTATTTCCTCGCGTAGGTACAGGGGAGCACCAACAACAGCAGCAGTAGCAGTAGAGCACCGATAGAGGATTGATCAGATTTGCTAGAGTGTTGGTGTCATCTCAGCAGTTCATTTTAGTGGGGCTCATGTATATTTAGATTTTTCATTTTGATCCTTATATATAAGTAAATGATGTAAATGATTTTGAGACATGTAATTAAATTTGTTGGATTTTATATAAATCGTACATTATTGTATGTAAATTTTATATGAATGAAATGAAATTTACTTTCTTGAAAATTTTATGAATAATGAGATGATATGACATGGCATATAGAAAGAATGAGATTGATAGTATAATATATGATATGAAATTGTTTTTAACAGGTGAATGGTGGAACCCGCCATGCACAAATAAAACAGAGGAGACTCTTTCTGTGTGACACCTCTTACCCGTCTACAATGTAGCCGAGCAAGATATGCAACACAGTGTATCGGAACACCATATTTTATTTCAATCATTTTTATTCTACCTTAATTTATTTCTTCATGGATATGAAGTGCAATTTGTGAAATTTAACTCATTTAATTCTTTTATTGAAATTATAAATTCATTTGGGGTTTTGAAAATTTTATAGAAAATCCGGCGGAGTATCGGCTAAAAATGGATAAAATAGTTCTTCGGAACCTGTGAAAAACACTTCCAATAATTTCCAATCATTCTCAAACTCCATTTGTATCACATCAATTTACAACAATTTCTTAATAATTCCTCCATTTGTCATTCATTCATTTCAAATCATCATCAGGCTCAAATCATAAATAAATTCTCATATGTTATTTATAATCACAAGTTACAAGTACTTACATTAATACAAAATTATATTACATTTGTTTCAAATGCACAAGATAAAATAAAAGTTTAATTACAAAATTTACAAAAATCACAAAATACAAAATGGGACCTAGTGTTCTACCAATGTACTGTAGTCTGTGAGGTGACACGGACACTATGCAGAACTATGAACAGCCTTACCTACTCTATGGTCTACTGGGCTCTCTATCCAAATCTTCAGTATCTACGCGTTGCAAAAGCGACGCACTAAGCATAAAGCTTAGTGGTGCCAATACTACAAGAAAATATAATATGCAAATAAAAATAATAATTTCCTAGTTATTATGTTCATAAAAAAAAATAATTACTAACTTATTATTTAGTCGAAGGCTAATTATATTTTATGATATTAACTTCTTCATGCATTTTGTTAATTGTTTTCTTGATGATTTTGAGCTTCTTTGTATTTTATTGTAATTATTCTTGATATTTAATTTCTGTATTTTCTTTAATAATCAGTTCAATTACAGTTATACTTTTCCATGCTCAAGTAACCTATACAAGTTGACCGGACTGGATAAATGGGTAAACTAGCACTGGGTACCAGGTACCTCGGGCCGTTACACCATCGGTCACAATGTGTCTCCCGATGTGCAAACATAATAGCTAATAAGCCATAAAAACAATAAGGCATAAAGCCAAGTAAAATATCATAATTAGTATAGCCATAGGCTATCACATCACAGAATGGAAATGAAGTCATACATCATATGCAGTACTGCTATCAGAACCCTATTGATATGCCAACTTATCCAAACCAATCTTGCTAGGTGTACTAAGTTATGTTACACTTTTAAACTTTATAATTCTTGAAATTTAAGTTTAGGTGTTACTATTCATTTCATTAGTCAACTAAAATGTTGACTTTTGCATAGACAATAGGTACATTAGTTCTAATACTCCCAACATACCACATTTCGCATTCTAAAATTGTTGGTATTGGTTGCCAATACCATTTGTAAGCTTAATGGTAGTTGTTTAAAATTTTCAGATTTCAAGCCTTGTGTTTACTGTTCCATTGGTCATTTTTACAGTAGGAATTTGATAAAGTTGTCTTCATGAAAGTTGTTCCTTATTTTGTCTAGTTACATTTTCTTTTTTGAATCACTCTATTTGGAGTTTTGTAGCTCAAGTTATGGCCTAAACACCATAATTGGCCAGATTGGACATAATCCAAAATTCTAGGCAAAACTGGTTCTGCCAGATTTGGTAACCTAAGTTTGGTATGCAATTTGACTAGGTTATGGTCAGAATTTGGATTTGTGTTCTTCATGAAAGTTGTAGATATATGTCTCAGCTTTCTGCTAAAAAAATCTCAGGTCAATTGGACCTTTCTACACTGATTTATGACCAAATGAATAAACATTATTCATTTGGATATTTTGCCTAGGCAGAATGCAAGTCACTAGGATTAGGGCAATTTTTAGGTCAACTTAGTTTGGTTTTCTGGGCAGGGTTTCTTCACCAAAGTGGTGCCATTATGTGTCTAGTTTTATGTCCAATTGGCCTTGCACCAATTGAACCTCTACAACTCCATTTATAGTTGCCCAAACATGCTGGACTCACATCCAGACCTGCAGGGCACTCATGGGTAGCATACCTAACTTAAATTCCCATGGCACAAATCACTTCATTTCCTAATCAAACATAGCCAAATGGTCACTAATTGACCATTAAAACTTTAGTTTATGTCCATTTTTATCCACCACTAAAATTAAATTTCAAAATCCTAACCCTAATTGACCAAGCCTCCAATTCATGCATCTTACCCCTAATTTGCTATACTAATCATATAATTTATACTAGGGGCAGCTAATATGTCACTTTAAATCAAAGAATTCTCCTAACCCTAACTCATGTCAAGGCTGCCAAAATTTCATGGAACATAATCATGCCTCATTAATTCAATTTTTATCAAATTCTCAACTTAACTTAGCTTAAATTCATGTTTAGAAAGATGTAAAAGCAAAGAATATGGCACTAACCTCTTTGGTGATTTTCTAAGCTTATTCACACCTCACTTTCTTTCACTTTCTCCTCTTCTAATGGCTGCCCAAGTCTAGCTCTAGTGGTAGAGACAAATTTTTGTGAAGGAAAGATGAGGTTTTGAGGTGGTTTTGGTAGAGGTTTGGAAGCTTGGGTGAAGCCTCAATGGTGGAAGGGTGTGAAGTGGTTCTCGGCTAAAGGAAGAAGAAAGAAGGGAGTAGAATTTTTTTTTGATTTTTCAGCCCATTTTTTTGTGTTTTAAGTGTATTTAGTGAATGGTGATTGGTGGAGGCATTGTAATGACATAAGCATGAGGTCATAATTTCAAATTTCCTTCATTTTCTTTTCTTTTCTACTCATTTTCAATTTAATTTTTAGCAATTTTTATTCATATTTTAGACCATAATAATTATTTACGTAATTGGACAAGTTGGTCAAAAATCACCTCTGAAGGTGAAATGACCAAAATGCTCTCCGTTTGGCTTAACAGACTAAAATTGTCTGTACCGATTGAAAAAATTTTCTAAGCATTTTCTTGGTATTCTAATGCCATAAAAACCTCAATGACTCTTCTCTGGAGTCCCAAAAATTATTTTATGAATTTTTCTCCCGGTCTAGGGCTCCTAGTTGTGAGAATCGCAACTTCCCACTGGGTTACCCATCGCTAGGGCACCGGCTCATTTAACTTGGTTGTATTTTATTTCTAAAAATTTTCCTAAATTTTGCTTAGTAATCACTTTAGTTTGAATATTTTTCTAGACGTTCTAACTGTCCGAACCGACACTGATCACCGAAACAGTAGAATGTACGAAGTTACTACAGGGAGGGTGTTACAGTCTGGGTCTCCACAAAAATAAAATGTGATAAAAAAATTTTTTTTTCACACATGGAATAATATAAATAAATAGAATTTAAATTAATATGGTATAAGATAAGATAAGATAGGATACTCTGGTACTGAATGTAGCACACCTTGCTCGACTACACTGTAGACGGGTGAAGAGTGTTACAATATATATATATATGGTCATTCTTTTTGTTACATATTTAATTATTGTTAATCATTTGTGTTTGCCGCCTTGAGAATAATTTGGAGCTGTTTGTATTACATATACATGATATATGATAGATATGGATTGAATGGATAATCGCAACTTGAACTAGTCTTGCTGGAACTCGAACCTTATGGATCAGGGTGAGACACAGCTTTGAGTTAATCTAGCTGGCCCCTGCACATAAATTTAAGTGAAAGTCTGGCTTGAGTTGAGCTCGCTATTGGGATTTGGACTAAGAAAGTAGTATAGGGGATCAGCTCCCATATTTATATATTGACGTGATACACTGAGTGCATGTGTAGCTCCAAATTATCTTATCGTCCGAATATTGGATGAATTATTTGTTATATATGATGGATGTGCATTTCATGGTAGGTTTGTACTAGTTGTAGATAGTTATAGAAAATGCATCTATAATCAATATCAAAACTCTCTGAGTCAAACGCTCATTTTTGTTCAAATATTTTTTCTAGATTAGATGAGAAGCAAGTTTATTTTTGGGTCTAATCAGTATTTTTCTCTAAAGGTTGTGGTGCTTCTTAGTTTATAGTTTTATTGTATTTATTTATTTATTTATCTATTTATTTAATTATTAGACCTCTACTGTGATACTAGTGTATAAATATATTGTATTAATTAATGAAAATTAAATGTTTATGCATGTATTTATTTATTTATTTATCTATTTATTTAATTATTAGACCTCTACTGTGATACCAGTGTATAAATATATTGTATTAATTAATGAAAATTAAATATTTATGCATGCTGAGTATCATGGTTGAGCTAGGTTCCGTAGTTGTGGATTTCTAATAGTTATTAAGTTTAGTTGGCCTAAATTAATTTATACTATTTTATTTTATTTTGTTGTGCATGTTAGGCCTTAACTTTGGGCATGATAATGTGTTTTGGAGCAGTAAAGCTTTCAATGGGTTTTGAGGGCTTTATTTTGACCTAAGTCTTAATGCCAGTCCAATCCATAGATTTGAGTCATAACATAAATTTAGGGAAAGAACAAATTTCTTAGTAAAACCATGTCAATTTTATCAAAGTTCTCTAATTCTTGTAAGCCTGCATACACACTCATCAACAATATGTGCAATCCCGAATAATCAGCCTACTAACAAATGAGCCGTTGCCCCTAGAAAAGTCTTATTTAAATTGGCCATGGCATAATTCATGCATTTGGAGAGCTTACTAGGCATTACACTGTAATTGGCGCGAAACCTCTCAGTGACAGGGTCGAGTATGTTCCTACAATAATAATAATTAAAAAAAAAAAAAAAACTTAAAAAGGAATTCAAACCTTACCTAAGGATTCACTCTGATGACTAAGCTATGAGATTGAAACACTGAAAGAATATAATTCACTAGAATTAGATGATCCACAGACCTGGATGATGATACTTCAATAGTAAAATAAAATATTAGCTTTGATTGGATTTATAGTGTTGAATGAAGTCTTTCTATAAGGATAATTATTATACGTGGTTACTCAATTTTACAAGTATTTATAAAAATTATTAAATTTAATTTTTTTTATAAAACTCACTGAATTTTAATTTGATTTCACAAAAGTCACTATAATATGAAATTAAATGTTTTTAAGTTAATCTGCTAACATGATGACTATTTTACAAATAAAATTAACTAACTAATGATTACTAGTAGAGAGGAAACAAAGAAAGGGAAAAAGTTCGATAGCGAGAGGGTAACTGAATGTGTTTTACGTATTATTTTCCTTTTTTTTAAGAAATTATTAAATTAAAATAATTTTATTTGTAAAATAATTGACAAGTCAGCAGATTAATATGGAAACATTTAATTTTCAATTATTATAATTTTATGAAATTAAATTAAAATTTAATAAATTTTATGAAAGAAATTAAAATTTAATTACTTTTATAAAAATTATAAAGTTTAATGCTACAGTTGATGTTTACCCCTCTAAAGCAATGCAAAATAGGTTAAGCAAGTATAATCCTTTTGAAATTTTACTTTATGGAGTTATACAAGCGAAATTACCCCCACGATGATAGGGATTTTTATTTTATATTATTTTATTAAAAATTTAATTTATTCATAATAAAGATAAAATAGTTGATAGATAAAATTTTTTACTTCTCTTATTCTATAAAAGTAGATTTTTTTTTTCATTTTCTTAAATTATAATTTACTTTCTTTTTAAAGAGTAGTTAATGTATTAATTTTTTAATATGTTCATATTTAACATGTACTTTTATTAACATGTATACAATTAATCAATTATAGTTAAAATCACAAACTAATCATAAATTAATAAAAATGATTTAAAAAAAAAAAAGAACTGTCAGCTAAAAAATTTAAAAAATAATTAAGAAGAACATATTAAAGCAAAAGTGATAAAAAAAATTTCCTTTCTACTTTCCATTTCCTCAACCAAAGAAAAAAAATTTAATTTCTCAATTTTGATGAAAAATCAAAGAAAAAAAAAATCTACAACATTGTCAATAAAGTATCTTAATAAGAGTCATACCAAGTTAGCAAAAACAAAATCAAACTCCTTGGTAAATTTCTCTCTCCATTTTTATAATTAGGAAATTTTTTATGCTAATGCATGTGGTTATTAATAATTTTAATTTATATATATTTTTAATTTTAATATATAAAAATAATATAATATTTTAAAATTTTATTAATTATTTTAAAATTATTTTTATTACTTTTATCTCTCAAACTTTTCCATAAAAATTTTATAATAAAAATAATAAAAATATATCTATATACTGTAAGTTATCTTATAATAACGACTACTTAGTATAGTAATAATAAAGTAATTATTAAATAATTTACAATTTATATATAATAAAGAATGCTACGTGGTAATACTATGAAAGAGAATGTCAAGTGTTAGCTACATGGCAATACTATAAAAGAAAATGTTATATATATGTATAAGATTCTTGTGAATACTTTCCTGTTTTATACATAAATTCGGTTGCTTTTTGAAAAGTAAGAAAAAATTTAAATTGCACCAATGGATTGCGCATGCCTTCCTGACTTGAATGCATTAAAGGCCTGTTTAATATTGCTATTAAAACTATTGTTGAAAAAAATAACTTTTTAAAATATATTAGTTAAAGAGTACTAAAAAATAATTTAAAATTAAATTTGATAAGTTTTAGTTATAAGAACACTAAAACAATAAAATAAATTTTTTTAACTATTTTTTTCAATAGCATCTAAAATGATGCTTTTATTCAGAAAAATTATTTTAGCCTTTCAAATTCAATACCAAAGAGACACTAAGGAGAGGAAAAAGAGAAAGGGGAATGGGAGTTCTATGATTCAATAGAACTATAGATCCCATTTAGAAATATGATTTTTTTTTTTGAAATCAAAATTTTTGAAACATATATTGCCCTGACAAGTCCAAGCATTTCTAATTTGTAGGAGGAAATAACAAACCCAATAACAAGAAAAGTAAAGAAGAAAAGGCAGCAAAAGTGTAAGAAAATACTTCAGAATGCAGAAATCGATCCTCGTTTGGTGAAGCTGAACCTATTAGCCTCCTAATCATCAATTACATCACGGTTTCATCACAACAATCAATACATCCTAAATGCGAATTCGTCTAGATAAATTGGATGCCTCATAAATATATGTTCACATAAAAAATAATTGAGAAGAATGAGACATAGAAAGAGGGAAAGGCCTGGGCTTTTCAATACTAAAAACCTACATCAGTTTCAATTGTATCATACAAGCAATTAGCTTACAGAAGAGTAGGAATTTGCTCATCTCCACCAAATAAAATTCATCTTAAATTATCCCAATATGTACTAAATTTGATTATTGTTATTATTTGAATTGTTAGAATTATGACTCAAAATTCTAGTGAGATTTGGAAAGAGACATTTTCCTAGATATAGTATAACTTTTATTTTAGTGTTATTCCTAAATCCTAAGAGACCTTTTCCTATATAGAGTATAACTCTTATTTTAGTATTATTTCTAAATTGAGTAAGACTCCTAATCAGATTAAGATTGAGAGAATTAAGACTATAAATAGGAGAATGATAAAAACTGTTATTTAGTTTTCAGCTCATAGAGTGAGGCTGTTACCCATTGTGGAGAGGGGTTTTGTCAGTTTTGAGAATTTGGCTCTACCCATTAATGAGGGGCTCATACCTATTGCAGTCCCATGAAGGGAAAGAGGCTTCGGCCTAAGGAGCAGAAAGAGCATAGAATTTAAGAGAGTAATTTTTATCAATTGGTAAAAGGACTCTTGTCCATATAATTGAAGACACCCTTTGTGATGTAGCAGTTAAAATAGTAAATATATTGGGTTATATTTAGAGGAGACTAAGAGGGACTAACTAATATATATACTCTGAGCAGTTTGATGTAATGTAGGTTCTCTTAGGTGTAATTAGGTTGATGGGTAGTATAGCTTTAAGCTTGTAATGATGATTTATTATTATTGATAATGGAAGATGACATGCCCATGGATGTAGTCTTATGTTGATAGGGTGAATCACATAAATATTAGTATTTTGTATATTTACTTTATTTTTTTATAGTTTACACTCTTCCGCGATGCACAACAAATTAGTATCAGAGCATGAGGATGATCTTGGTGAATTTGGTTGAAGGTGAAGCTGCTGCGACATGTAGAAAGTCGCATATGCAACAATGGTGATGGTGAAGAGTTGAATTTAAGGTGGAGCTCTTGATGCAAAATCAAGAAGATTGATGACTCGAAATTTTTTTAAAGAAAGAAGAAAGTTACGCTCATCATGAAGATTAAAGAATAGAGATTTAAAGGGTTCAAGCTCAAGCATGAAGATTTGATGATTTGATGACACCCAAGAATTCGAGATATGCAATGGTTGATGGATTTTGAGTTAAGGTGGAGATTGTTAGAATTATGACTCAAAATTCTAGTAGGATTTAGAAAGAGACCTTTTCCTATATAGAGTATAACTCTTATTTTAGTATTATTCCTAAATTGAGTAGGACTCCTAATCAGATTAGGATTAAGAGAATTAACACTATAAATAGGCTTTCACCCATTGTAGAGAGAAATTTTGTCAATTGCTAAGGATTTAGATCTGCCAATTGATGAGGGGCTTCTGCCCATTGTAGTTCCATAAAGGGAAAGAGGCTTCGGTCTAAGGTGGAGAAAGAGTATAGAATTTAAGAGAGAGTAATTCTTATCCATTGGTGAGAGGGCTCTTGCCTATATAGTTGAAGACACCCTTTGTGTTGTAGCAGTTAAAATAGTAAATATATTGGGTTTTGTCTAGAGGAGACTGAGAGGGACTAACTAATATATTTACTATAAGTAGTTTGATATAATGTGGATTCTCTTGGGTGTAATTGAGTTGATAAACAATATAGATTTGAGCTTGTAATGATGATTTATTATTGTTGATAATGAAAGATGGCATGCCTGTGGATATAGCCTTATGTTGAGAGGGTGAATCACATAAATATTAGTGTTTTGTGTATTTGCTTTATTTTTTTGTAGTTTACAAGCTTCCGCGGTGCACAACACGAATAATAAACTAAATCATTTTAATTTATATATTTTAAATAATAATTTACAAAATCTTTATTAATAATTTATATTTAAAAATTTTATAATTCTATAAAATATTTAAATTCTATTTATTTAAAATATATTATATAAAATTTATCAATGTCATTATAAAATATATATTTTGTAATACCCCTACATTCATAGTCCTGTGCATTTCACTGTTCCGGTGACCGGTGTCGGTCCGGACAATTAAGAGGATTAGGACCATATTTAAGTCATCTTGAAAGGTCATGAATGAAAATTAATAGCAACTACATGAATATAAAATAGAAATGAAGAAAGCAAAGCATAAAGGGTTAAATGAGCCGGGGTCACAGTGATAGGTGACCGTACCGGAAAGTGACTGTGAGGTCAGTTGCAACTCTAATTTCGTATGGTACATTGTAACACCACAGTCCTAGGAATTTGTAATACCCTAATTTTTAAATTAATTATTTTATGGGTAGATATTAATATTTTATTTTATTTAAATTTTGAAAAATTATTTGAAATTTTTCAGATTTTAGAAATCGGGTTTAATTTTCTGAAAATATAAAACTTTGATGATTTTTAAAAATTAATTTAAAGACCACGTAGTAAAACTAAAAATATATTTAGACTCTACGAATTTTTTTGAGTTTTTTAGAATTTTTTTGAAATTTTTGGGCCTCGTTTTTGGTCCCAGGGCAGAGTAAAAATTCAATTTCGGGTATCTTGAATCGAACCAGCTGAATTGAACAAGATCGGATTGGACCGATCAAATCAGACCGACCCATTTTCTTTTTCCTTCTTCTTCTTCGCGTGCCCCGACACCCTCCCTCTCTCTCTCATTTTCTCTCTCCTCCCTCTTTCATATACCTAGTGTGAAAGAGTTTAGCTTTGATGGTGACAGGAGCATGGCTCCATATAACTTGGTGTCAGTAATTAGTGCTAGAAAAATGTTGAAGCATGGGTGTCAAGGGTATTTGGCATTGGTGAGAGATACATCTGTAGAAGGTGTTAACATTGAAAATGTTCCGATTGTCAGAGAATTCATGGATGTCTTCCCTGAGGAGCTTCTAGGATTGCCACCAGGAAGAGAAATAGAGTTCTGCATTGATGTTATACCGAGTACAAATCCCATATCAATGCCGCCTTACAGGATGGCACCAGCAGAATTGAAAGAGCTAAAGGAGCAACTACAGGAGCTTTTGGACAAGGGTTTCATACGTTTGGGCACTTCACCCTGAGGCGCTCCTGTTTTATTTGTGAGAAAGAAAGATGGGTCCTTGAGGTTGTGTATTGATTATAGACGGCTGAACAAGGTTACTGTGAAGAATAAGTATCTACTTCATCGGATCGATGATCTGTTTGATCAGCTCCAAGGGGCTAGATTCTTTTCCAAAATTGACCTACGATCAGGCTACCATCAGTTGAGAATCAGGAATGAGGATGTGTCCAAGACAGCATTCAGGATAAGATATGGTCATTATGAGTTTTTGGTGATGTCTTTTGGACTCACTAATGCACCAGCGGCCTTCATGGACTTGATGAATAGGGTGTTCAGGCCATTCCTGGACTGTTTTGTCATCATATTCATAGATGATATTTTGGTATACTCTCAGACCAAGGAAGAACATGTGTGGCATTTGAGGATGGTGTTGCAGAGCTTGAGGGAGCACCAGCTATATGCTAAAATTTCAAAATGTGAATTTTGGCTAGAAAGTATCTCATTCTTGAGATACATAGTTTCCAATGAAGGCATTCAAACGGATCCCAAGAAAATTGAGGCAGTAACTAATTGGCTTAGGCCTACAACAGTCACTGAGGTACGAAGTTTTTTAGGCCTAGCTGGCTACTATAGGCATTTTGTGCAGAATTTCTCCAAGATAGCAGCTCCCCTAGCTAAGTTAACTAGGAAGAATGTTCTGTTTATTTGGACAGATGATTCTGAGGAGAGCTTCCAAAAGCTTAAGGAATGTCTAACTACAGCTCCTGTGTTGACATCACCGATGAGTGGTGAAGGACACACCGCGTACTGTGATGCCTCCAGAGTTGGCTTAGGGTGTGTTTTGATGCAGAATGGAAAAGTAGTGGCTCATGCTTCAAGGCAGCTAAAGAGACATGAGCAGAACTACCCCACCCATGATTTGGAAATGGTGGCAGTAGTCTTTGCACTAAAGATCTGGAGACACTACCTATATGGTGAAGTGTGCGAGATATACACTGATCACAAGAGTTTGAAGTACATCTTCTAACAGAGGGATTTAAATTTGAGACAGAGGAGATGGATGGAGCTTCTGAAGGACTATGATTATACCATCCAGTACTACCCTGGGAAGGCCAATGTAGTAGCAGATGCTTTGAGCAAAAAATCTTCTGGTAGCTTGGCGCACATATCAGTGGAGAAGAGATCGTTGATTCAAAAAGTACATGAGTTAATGGATCAAGGTCTGATTTTAGATATTTCAGATGAGGGGGTATTATTAGCCCATTTTTCAGTGAGACCAGACTTGTGAGACAGAATCAGAGTTTCCCAACACAGAGACCCGCAATTGATGAAGATTATAGAAAGAGTACAGCAGGGTGAAAGTGGTGAGTTTGGATTTGCCAATGATGGCTTCCTTATGCAAGGTTCCAGGATATGTGTGCCCAACGTGAACAATCTCAGAAATGAAATGTGACACCCCTTACCCATCCACAGTATAGCCGAGTAAGATATGTCACATAGTGTACAGGAACACCCTATTTTATTTCAATCATTTTTATCCTTCCTAATTTATTTTTTTCAAAGTTATGAAATACAATTTGTGAAATATAATTCATTTAAGTCATTTATTGAAATTATAATTTACTTGAGGTTCCGCAAATTTTATAGAAAATTCGGCAAAGTGCCGGCTACAAATGGATAAAACAGTTCTTCAGAACCTGTGAAAACACTTCCAAAATTTTCTATCATTCCCAAACTTCATTTCATCAACAATGTCTCAATATTTTTCAACAATATTTCCATTTCTCATTCATTCATTTCACATAATATTCATATACAAGTCATAAATAAATATTCAATATTCTATTCATAAACACAATTTCCACTATTTACATTAATATCAAAATACATTACATAAGTCTTAATTATACATGAGAAAATAAAAGTTTGATTACATAATACCAAAATGAAACCTAGTGTCCTACCAATGCACTGAAGACGGTGAGGTGACACGGATACTATGCAGAGCTGCAGATGGTCTTACCCAGTCTGTGGTCTACTGGGCTCTCGGTCGGTCTCTCCAGAACCTACGCGTAGCAAAAAGAAATGCACTAAGCAATAATGCTTAGTGGTGCCAATAATAAAATAAAAAGAAATAATAGAAAATAAATATGCAGTGCATGTTCTGATATTTTATGCAGACAATTTTCGATCATTATTGGTAATCTTATTTATTTTGTATTTGTTATATTCATAATTTCATTAAATTTATCCACTTCCATTTTTAGTTGCTCAAGTAACCTATACTGGATGATTGGATTGGATAAACGGGTAAACTGGCACTGGGTATCAAGTACCTCGAGCCATCACACCATCGGTCACATATGTATCTCCTGGTGTGCAACAGAATAGCTAATGAGCTGTAATAAAAATTAGGCACAAGGCCAAGTATCAACATAATATCAGAATGGCTAAAAGCCATAAAATCACAAAATGGCATAATGCCATGTGCAGTATTGCTAACTGAACCCTATTGGCATGCCAACCTATCCAAACCAATCTTGCTAGGTGTACTAGGGCATGTTACACTTTTAAACTTTACAATTCTTGAAATTTAAGTTTAGGTGTTGCTATTCATTTTATTAGTCAACTAGAATGTTGACTTTTGCATAGACAATAGGTACATTGGTTCTAATACTCCCAACATACCACATTTTGCATTTTAAAGTTGTTGGTATTGGTTGCCAATACCATTTCTAAGCTTAACGTTAGTTATTCAAAATTTTCAGATTTCAAGCCTCATATTTACTGTTCCATTGGTTATTTGTACAGTAGGAATTTGATAAAATTGTCTTCATGAAAGTTGTTCCTTATTTTTTCTAGTTATATTTTCTTTTTTGAATCACTCCATTTGGAGTTTTGTAGCTCAAGTTATGGCCTAAACACCATAACTGGCCGGATTGGATAGAATCCAAAATTCTAGGCAAAACTGGTTCTGCCAGATTTGGTAACCTAAGTTTAGTTGGCAATTTGGCTAGGTTATGGTCAGAATTTGGATTTGCGTTCTTCATAAAAGTTTTAGGTCTATTTCTCAGATTTCTGCTGGTAAAATTTCAGGTCAATTGGATTTTTCTACACTGAGTTATGACCAAATGAATAAATACTATTCATTTAGTCATTTTGCCCAAGCATAATGCAAGTCACCCAGATTAGGGCAATTTTTAGGTCAACTTGGTTTGATTTTCTGGGCAAGGTTTCTTCACCAAAATTATGTCATTATGTGTCTAGTTTCATTTCCAATTGGCCTTGCACCAATTGAATCTATACAACTCCATTTATGGCTGCCTAAACCTGCTGGACTCACAAACAGTCCTGCAGTGCACACTGGACAGCATACCTAACCTCAATTCCCATGGCACAAATCACTTCATTTCCTAATCAAACATAGCCAAATGGTCACTAATTGACCATTAGGACTTCCATTCATCAACACATGAGCAAAACCCTAACTTCATGCCTCAAAACCTAGTTTTCAAATGCCCATTCATGCACATACATCAATTAAACATACTAATTCATTATCACTCTACATATACACTTCAAACACCACCTCTAATCCACTTTAATCCATCAAAATAATCATAACTACTTCCCCCCATACAGCTGCCAAAATTTGTAGATGCCCAAACATGCACATATTTATTCAATTTTCTCAATTTCCTAGCATAAATAATGTTACTAGCACAAAATCTAAAGAAAAAGAGAAGAAATAGGCACTAACCCTTGTGTGAGCAGAATTTTTCCTCATCCAATCTTAAATTTTCTTTCACTTTCTTGGCTTTTCTTGGTAGCCAAACACTTCCTCAAGGTGTAAGAATAATTTTTTATGAAGGGGCCTAAGGGTTTTGGGGTGAAAAACTTGGGAAAATCAAGCTTGCAAGACCAAGCACGTGGTGGAAACCCTCTCCTCTCTCTCTCTACGTTTTGGCTGCCCAAAGGATGAAGATGGGAGTGCAGATTGGTTTTTAATTTTGTCTCTTTTTAATTAGTTTTTAACCCTTTTAATTAGTTTGTCAAGTTGTGATTGGGTGGAGAGTGTTTAATGACATCATGTGATGTCATAATTCCTAATTTCTTTCATTTTTCTTTCCTTTTCTTTTCTACTCATTTTCAATTAAACTTTTAGCAATATTTATTCATATTTTATATCATAATAATTATTTACTTAAATAGAAAAGTTGGTCAAAAATCGTCTCTAAAAGCGAAATGACCAAAATGCCCTCCGTTTGACTTATTAAGCCAAAATCATCTGTACCGATTAAAAATTTTTTCTAAGCATTTTCTTGGTATTCTAATGCCATAGAAACCTCAACGACTCTTCTCTGGAGTCGCAAAATTTATTTTATGAATTTTCTCCCAGGTTTAGGGCCTTTAGCTGCGAAGACCGCAACTTTCCACTGGGTTACCCATCGCTAGGGCACCAGCTCATTTAACTTGGTTGTATTTTATTTCTAAAATTTTTCCTTAATTTTTCTTATTAATATTTGAGTTATTTATGATTTCTTACTCTAGTCTAAATATTTTTCTAGATGTTCTAGCTATCCAGATCGACACCGGTCACAGGAACAGTAGAATGTACGAAATTGCTACAGTGAGGGTGTTACAATTCTTCCCCTCTAACCAAAATTTCGTCCTCGAAATTTACCTGACATAAGCAATCGACAAACTGCTACCTCCTTACTTCTACACCTTTCCGTGTTATCATACTTCACTTTCTCCTTAGTCTCAATCCTATCCTCAAGCAGTTCTGTACTCATCCTTTTTCATCTTAAATACAGTCTCCTTCTCATCTCCATTTGCTATCTCATTGTCTCTTCACTCTCTTATTCCATAGCCTAACCTAAAATAAATAGGAAATACAGATCTGTAATAGTGTCACCCTGACTCTTATGAATGCAATGCAGTCTATCTAGGTCCAGAAACGCCTAAACCGTGCTCTGATACCAATAAATGTGACACCCTTTACCCGTCTACAGTATAGCCAAATAAGATATGTCACACAGTGTACCGGAATGCCCTATTTTATTTTAATCATTTTTATCCTTCCTAATTTATTTTTTTCAAAGTTATGAAGTACAATTTGTGAAATATAATTCATTTAAGTTATTTATTGAAATTATAATTTATTTGAGGTTCCGCAAATTTCATAGAAAATCTGGCAGAGTGCCGGCTAAAAATGGATAAAATAGTTCTTTGGAACCTGTGAAAAGCACTTCCAAAATTTTCTATCATTCCCAAACTTCATTTCATCAACAATGTCTCAATATTTTTCAACAATATTTCCATTTCTCATTCATTCATTTCACATAATATTCATATACAAGTCATAAATAAATACTCAATGTTCCATTCATAAACACAATTTTTACTATTTATATTAATATCAAAATACATTACATAAGTCTTAATTATACATGAGAAAATAAAAGTTTGATTACATAATACCAAAATGAAACCTAGTGTCCTACCAATGCACTGAAGACGGTGAGGTGACACGGACACTATACAGAGCTACAGATGGTCTTACCCAGTCTGTGGTCTACTGGGCTCTCGATCGATCTCTCCAGAACCTACGCGTGGCAAAAAGAATGCGCTAAGTAATAATGCTTAGTGGTGCCAATAATAAAATAATAGAAAATAATAGAAAATAAATATGCAGTGCATGTTCTGATGTTTTATGCAGATAATTTTTCGATCATTATTGGTAATCTTATTTATTTTGTATTTGTTATATTCATAATTTCATTAAATTTATCCACTTCCATTTTTAGTTGCCCAAGTAACCTATACTAGATGACTGGACTGGATAAATGGGTAAACTTGCACTGGGTATTAAGTATCTCGGGCCGTCACACCATCAGTCATATATGTATCTCCTGGTGTGCAACAGAACAGCTAGTGAGCTGTAATAAATATTAGGCACAAGGCCAAGTATCAACACAATGTCAGAATGGCTAAAAGCTATAAAATCACAGAATGGCATAATGCCATGTGCAGTAACGCTAACTGAACCCTATTGGCATGCCAACCTATCCAAACCAATTTTGCTAGGTGTACTAGGGCATGTTACACTTTTAAACTTTACAATTCTTGAAATTTAAGTTTAGGTGTTACTATTTATTTTATTAGTCAACTAAAATGTTGACTTTTGCATAGACAATAGGTACATTGGTTCTAATACTCCCAACATACCACATTTTGAATTCTAAAGTTGTTGGTATTAGTTGCCAATACCATTTCTAAGCTTAATGTTAGTTATTCAAAATTTTCAGATTTCAAGCCTCATATTTACTGTTCCATTGGTCATTTGTACAGTAGGAATTTGGTAAAATTATCTCATGAAAGTTGTTCCTTATTTTGTCTAGTTACATTTCCTTTTTTGAATCACTCCATTTGGAGTTTTGTAGCTCAAGTTATGGCCTAAACACCATAATTGGTCGGATTTGATAGAATCCAAAATTCTGGGCAAAACTGGTTCTGCTAGATTTGATAACCTAAGTTTGGTTGGTAATTTGACTAGGTTATGGTCAGAATTTGGATTTGTGTTCTTCATAAAAATTTTAGGTCTATTTCTCAGATTTTTGCTGGTAAAATTTAAGGTCAATTATACTTTTCTACACTGAGTTATGACCAAATAAATAAACACTATTCATTTGATCATTTTGCCTAGGTAGAATGCAAGTCACCTGGATTAGGGCAATTTTTAGGTCAACTTGGTTTGGTTTTCTGGGCAAGGTTTCTTCACCAAAATTGTGCCATTATGTGTCTAGTTTCATGTCCAATTGGCCTTGCACCAATTAAACCTATACAACTCCATTTATGGCTGACCAAACCTGCTGGACTCACAACTAGTCCTACAGTGCACACTGGACAGCATACCTAACCTCAATTCCCATGGCACAAATCACTTCATTTCCTAATCAAACACAGCCAAATGGTCGCTAATTGACTATTAGGACTTTCATTCATCAACACATGAGCAAAACCCTAACTTCATGCCTCAAACCCTAGTTTTCAAATGTCCATTCATGCACATACATCAATTAAACATACTAATTCATTATCACTCTACATATACACTTCAAACAGCACATCTAATCCACTTTAATCCATCAAAATAATCATAACTACTTCCCCCCATACAGCTGCCAAAATTTGTAGATGCCCAAACATGCACATATTTATTCAATTTTCTCAATTTCTTAGCATAAATAATGTTACTAGCATAAAATCTAAAGAAAAAGAGAAGAAATAGGCACTAACCCTTGTGTGAGCAGAATTTTCTCTCATCCAATCTTAAATTTTCCTTCACTTTTTTGGCTTTTCTTGGCAGCCAAACACTTCCTCAAGGTGTAAGAATAATTTTTTGTGAAGGGGCCTAAGGGATTTGGGGTGAAAAACTTGGGAAAATCAAGCTTGCAAGACCAAACACATGGTGGAAACCCTCTCCTCTCTCTCTCTACATTTTGGTTGTCCAAAGGATGAAGATGGGAGTGCAGATTGGTTTTCAATTTTGTCTCTTTTTAATTAGTTTTTATCCCTTTTAATTAGTTTGTCAAGTTGTGATTGGGTGGAGAGTGTTTAATGACATCATGTGATGTCATAATTCCTAATTTCTTTCATTTTTCTTTCCTTTTTTTTCTACTCATTTTTAATTAAACTTTTAGTAATATTTATTCATATTTTATATCATAATAATTATTTACTTAAATAGACAAGTTGATCAAAAATCGTCTCTGAAGGCAAAATGATCAAAATGCCCTCCGTTTGACTTATTAAGCCAAAATTGTCTGTACCGATTGAAAAATTTTTCTAAGCATTTTCTTGGCATTCTAATGCCATAGAAACCTCAATGACTCTTCTTTGGAGTCCCAAAAATTATTTGATGAATTTTCTCCCAGGTTTAGGGCCTTTAGCTGCGAAGACCGCAACTTTCCACTGGGTTACCCATCGCTAGGGCATCAGCTCATTTAACTTGGTTGTATTTTATTTCTAAATTTTTTCCTTAATTTTTCTTATTAATATTTGAGTTATTTATGATTCCTCACTCTAGTCTAAATATTTTTTCAGACGTTCTAGCTATCCAGACCGACACCGATCTCCGGAACAGTAGAATGTACGGAATTGCTACAGTGAGGGTGTTACATGAAATCATGTGAGAGGCACATTATACACAGTACAATGTCCACCCAGGCTCCACCAAGATGTACCATAATGTGAGAGATAGCTATTGGCGGAATGGCATGAAGAGAGACATAGCATACTTTGTGTCCAAGTGCTTGACTTGTCAAAAGATGAAGTTTGAACACCAGAGGCCGTCAGGGAAGCTGCAAGAGCTCCCTATCCCAGAATGGAAGTGGAAAATGATCACTATGGATTTTGTAACTGGGTTGCCTCATACCACTCGGGGATATGATTCGATATGGGTAATTATAGATCGTCTGACTAAATCAGCTCATTTCTTGCCTGTGAAAACCACATATTCTGTTACATAGTATGCCCGGCTCTATGTTCGAAATAGTCAAATTGCATGGAGTTCCTGTTTCTATAATATCTGACAGAGGGCCCCAGTTCACTTTTAGGTTTTGGAGAAAGCTGTAAGAGGCACTTGGCGCGCAATTAAACTTTAGTACTACCTTCCACTCTCAGACCGACGGGCAGTCCCAAAGGACAATCCAAACACTAGAAGACATGCTTCGCATGTGTGTTTTGGATTTTGGAGGTCAATGGGATGATCAGCTACCCTTGGTGGAGTTTGCTTACAGCAACAGTTATTATTCCAGCATCAGGATGGTACCCTATGAGGTGCTATATGGCAGAAAGTGTAGGTCTCCTATAACATCCTCACTTTACGTAGTCCGTATGTCCCACTGTTCTGACGACTGATGTTTGCCCGGACTGTCAGAATGTCTGAAACTATATTTTGGTGATAATGAGGAGACATAAAATGATGGGATACAAGGTAAGAAAATACAAGAAAAATTAAGAGAAAATAAAAGAGACGAAGTGCAATTAGGTTAAACGTGCCGGAATCGTAGCGATGGGTGACCGCACGTGAAAGTTACGGCGGGAACCATTGACTAGCTCTGGACTGCGAGAAACCCAGACATATTTTTGAGACCTAATTAAAGGTCTACTAAGATGTAATTGACATTGGAAATGTCAATAAAAATTTAGTAAGTCAGTATAAATGAAAACGAAAATTAAAGAAATCGGCAGTACAAGGAGTTAATCGGTAGCACCGAAAAATTTGAAATACAACCCGAAGAGGGACATTTTGGTCAATTGACACCTAGAGTTGAATTTTGACCTAAATGTCCATGAAAAATAAGTGGTATTGAATTTTGAAAATGCCATAAAAATAAGAAATATTACACATAATGTAAATTAAAGGAAAATAAGGGCATTAGTGCAATTAGGGAAAACTTGGATTATTATAATGTTAATGTTAATTAATGGAGCACTAAGTGAACAATTAGTGGACTATAAAAACTCACTTGAGGACAAAGTGGACAGCCATTTGATCACTTTCATCTTCTTCATTCTTCTTGCCAAATTGAAAATCTCCCAAGCTTTATCCATGGCTGCCCCACATGCATCACTTCCAACCTCTTCATCCTTTCCCTGAAATCAAAGGCTTCTTTTATTAAACTTAGTCTACACAATATGGGAAAGAGATAGGGAGCAAGAAAGAAGAGTTTTGGTGAAGTTTGATCAAGCTCCAAACCAAGGTTAGTGCTAGTTTCCCTTATCTCACTTAATTAAACTTTGTGTTGAGGTTGAGACAAGTTGAATGGTTAAGAAAAATTGAGGAAATGATTGAGTATTGGTGAATATTAGATTTGGTAGCCATGGGAATTAAGGGATTTTAATTTTTTTTTTTTGATATGAATTGGATGGGTAATGATATTGATTGAGGTAATTAGATGTTTGAGCAAATTAATTTCATGTGTAAGTTGAATTTTGGAACTTGAATGAGGTTTTGAAAGAAGCATGGAAGATTAGTGTAATTGTCAAATTGGAAGCCTTGATGAGCTTGAATATGGATTAATTTATGCCTATAATTGTTGATTATTGATGTTAATTATTGTGATCTAAGTGTTAGAATTTAATTGCAAGTGTACATGTGAGGTTGACAATGTGAATTGGGGCTTGAACAATGTTTGAAGATTTGGACAATTGAGCTTAAAATTGGCAGCCTTTTGGTTCTATGAAGAGTACTTAATTTCATGCATTTGTTGGAAGAATCATAGTACTAAGGATTGATGAATGTGTATGTAAATTAGTATTGGAAATTATATGTAATGAGTAGGTGTGCTTATGTGTATATATTGTTGAATTTGAACTTTGTGGCTTAGGGTTGCATTTGTTGTATTGAGGATATTTGTATTCTATCCAAATTGATCATAGTAAGATGTGATGAATGAATATGGTATTGTACAAAATCAGAATTAGGTATGGGAAGCTAAAGTTTAGCAAGTTGAATGTGTATTTGATTTGTGTTTGAGGAATGTGTTGAGGGCAGTATACATTTGAGCCTATAACCCTAAATGTGTGATCCCAATTGGTATGAGACTAATTAGAGGTGAAACTAGACATAAATTGTGCCAACTTTCATGTAGAAACATTGTTAAAATTCTATCCGGAAAGTGACCATAAATTGGACCTAATCCGGATTTGGTAGTGTGTAAAACCTAAAATCTAACCATATGAACAGTAATCACGTAATTGGCCATAATTCCTTGTAGAGAAGTCTAAATGACCTGAATCTTATACCGATAGAAAGCTTAGACATAGGGCTACAACTTTGGTGAAGATCATAGAATCCAGAAATGCCATTTACTAAGTCAAATTGCTTGCACAAATTGAGGTATCAAAACTGTCCAGAACCATTACCATTAGTGAACCCAGAATTTTTGACCATATGAACAGTAGTCAATCAAATGACCATAACTTATTGTAAACAGGTCCAAATGACCTGAAATTTATATCAATGGAAAGCTTAGACATAGAGCCATAACTCTTATGAAGACACCAAAGCCCATAAATGACCAGAACCAAGTCAATTTGCTTGCCCAAATTAGGGTACCAAATCTGCCAGAATTGAGTTTGACCTAAAAATGACATAACTTTGCATTAAAAATGCAATCTGTCCAGCTTTAGTAAATTGACCATATCTTGGTCTATACAACTCAGAATGATAAGAAATCAGTGGCAAAAATTCAATAAAACATAGAACTATAAAATTGCTTTTTTGACCAGAGTCTAAAAACCAAGGAAAATAGGACATCTAGCTAGATCAATCTAGCATACTAAAACTGAAAAATTTATATTATCATGCAATAAGTCTTAGAAATAAAATTGGCAATAAATGTCAACTTGTGAGAATTGTAAAATGTACTATAATAGCAACATATTGAGATGCAAATTGTGACATGTTGATACTAGAATCAACCTATCCATGATGCATAAAAAGGTCAATATTTTTATTGATCAGTGAAAGGCATAATGACCTATATACCCTAAAAATAAAGAATTAAATATTTGAGCTTGTAAATGCCCTAATATTGCCTAGTTGACTAAGTTGGATAGGTTGGCATGCCAATAGGGTACTGACAGCTGTATTGTAAATGGCTTCACGCCGTACTGTGTTTTATGGCTTATTATGGCACACTATGATTTTAATAGCCTATGGCTATATGGATTTTTAATAGCCTATGGCTATACAGATTTTTAATAGCCTATGGCTATACGGATTATGTTATTATACTCTGCTTATTGCCTGACTGATTTATTATATGGCTTCTTAGTCACACTGTTTGCACACTGGAAGGTACTTTGTGACCGATGGTATGACGTCCCGAGGTACTAGGTACCCAGTGCTATTTTAACCATTTATCCAGTCTGGTCAGTTGTATAGGCTACACGGGCAGTCAATTAAAACATTATTTAATTTAGGCTGTTAAGTTAAGTTAAGTATAATGAAATTTCAGTACAATTAAATTAAGTATTGAATGAAAAGAGTAAAAGAGAATAGCAATAGAAACATAACAAAAATACAATTTGTAGAACCTTAGAGACTTAAAATACAATACAGTTAGAATAATTTGTATACTGGGTATTATTACTGAAAGGTTATAAACTCAGCACTTCCAAAGAGGAACAAACTAGTATATAAGATAGTTGATACTAAAAATGCCATACAAAATTAAATTGATTCCTGAGCATCCGAATTATGATTTATTTCTTTCTTTATTTGTATATATTATTTCATTGTTGTATAATTGCACCACTAAGTAGAAATGCTTAGCGCGATGGAATTGTTTCCTTGCGCAGGTACTGAAGGTAAAACTAGTAGACAGTTGATTGAGATTTTTGGAGTCCAGATCTGCAGAAGTATCAGAAGAGTTCAAGGTTGTCACCTCCTCAGTAATGCATGTAGATATGGCTCGTATTAAGCATATAATGTATTTTGTATATGTTAATTATTTCTTATGTTGTAATTCAAATTAAGAAATTATATTGAATAAGTCTGTGATTTAATTAAACTGTATAACATGTAGACTATGATTTTATGTAATTAGTTGTAAATTATGTACATTGATGAAATTGAATATTTCGATATAAGAGCTAAGTGTGATTATGAATGAGACTGTGATTATGATGATTGAGACTATATGGTATTTACCACATTAGTCAGACTTTAATAAATAACGTTAGTGCCTAAACCATTTTTGAACAAATATATAAAAGAAAAACTGAAATGAAATAAGATAAGATCAGGTGCTCCGGCACTCTGTGTGACACATCTTACTTGGCTACACTGTAGACGGGTGAGGGGTGTTACATCTCCTCTGTGTTGGATGGAAATGGGAGAAGCAAAGGTTCATGATATAGACCTAGTGCAGTATACTTCAGAGATGGTTTCTTTAATCAGGGAATGATTGAAAATAGCTTTTAGTAGGCAAAAGAGTTATGCAGATCCCAGACGGAGGGATGTAGAGTTTGTAGTGGGCGATTACGTATTCCTGAAGGTTTCTCCGATGAAGGGAGTCATGAGATTTGAAAAGAAGGGCAAGTTGACACCTCGGTATATTGGACCTTTTGAGGTTACTGATAGAGTTGAAGCAGTTGCCTACCAGTTGGAGTTACCTCCCAACCTTTCTTATGTTCATCCTGTATTTCACATCTCCACGCTCAGGAAATACATACCTGATCCTTCTCATGTGTTATAGCCAGATGTAGTAGAGCTGAAAGAAGACTTGACGTTTAAGGAGCAACTACCAAGTGAGGCAGCTAAGATCAAAACAGATCTCTATGATTAAGGTTTTGTGGAGGAGCCAGTCAGTGGAAGAATGCACCTGGGAGTCAGAGCGGGATATGTGTAACAAGTGCCCTTATTTATTCAATGTGTAATTCTGTTCTTTCATTTTGCTTTGTGTAAAAAATTTGAGGATGAAATTTCTATAAAGGGGAAAGAATGTAACACCCCTACTTTTTAAATTAATTATTTTATAGGTAGATATTAATATTTTATTTTATTTTATTTAAATTTTGAAAAATTATTTGAAATTTTTCGGATTTTAGAAATCGTGTTTGATTTTCTGAAAATATAAAACTTTGATGATTTTTAAAAATTAATTTAAAGACCACGTGGTAAAACTAAAAATATATTTAGACTCTACGAATTTTTCTAAGTTTTTTAGAATTTTTTCGAAAATTCTGGGCCTCGTTTTTTGTCCCAGGATAGAGCAAAAATTTAATTTCGGGTATGTTGAATTGAAACGACCGGATCGAACTGGATCGGATCGGACTAGCCCATTTTCTTTTTTTCTTCTTCTTCTTCTTCGTGTGCCCCCGACACCCTCCCTTTCTCTTTCATTTTCTCTCTCCTCTCTCCTCCTCTTGCTGCCCCACTGCCGCCCCAACCTCCCTAGCTCGCCGGCCCACCACCTCAGCCCTTCCCCCTCACCGGCAACTGCCTGTAGCTCCAGAAAAACACATCCAAAGGCTTTTCGGCCCGATTTCGGCCAATCCGGCCACCAATCGGATTGGGTCTTATCCCAAAATACTTCTACACCTCGAGGGCTTTTCATAGACACCAAGAACACCAAAATCCATCAAGCAATTTGCCCAATTTTTGTCCAGGAAATTTTAGCCCATTTTGATTTTCATGCTAGATTTCTCGAAAACCGTAAACCCCACAAAAAATTTGAGAGTACCGGAGTGCTCCACTCATTGAGAGCTTCGTGGCAATAGCCATTTCAAATTTTTTCGACACCGTTTTTCGATGGGTCCCGTGAGACTTTACAGTATTTTTCCGAGCATTAAATGAGCTTAGAAAATTTTATAAAAATTATATACTAACTCCCGTGTTGTGGGCTTCGCGTAGGTACCTTCAATTCGCAGAAATTCAACAGTTGCTTGAGTTTACAATTTCGAGCCGGGCAGACAGACTACCAAAAAAGTCTCTGAATTAGGTCAAGGTTATATGCTACCCCACCATTTTCAGACGTCTCGGACGCGTCTCCAAAGTCGGAATTGGCATAGGTAAACCCGAACCCTCATTTTTCTGAATTATCTAGTGCTTGATTTCGATTAAAAATCTATAAAATATTCGTGGTAGGTTAGAAAAATATAATTCCTTTTGCGTTAGCTCTATAATATTGCTAAGGATAGCGGGGCAAAGTTTTAGAACATTTAGAGCTCATTTGGGTAGTTTTTGCAAAAAGGGGCAATTATAAGGACTAAATTATAATTTTTTAAATTGTGATTTTTGACTGTTTGGGTGGGCCCAGGAGGAGCCACGTGATGTGATTGAGTTGTGAATGTGTGGCTTGTGAATATAGAAGTACAATTTGAACCCTTTTTCAGGTTGGGTAAATCCTAGGTATAAGGAAGACTCTGCCAGATTTTTGGCACAACCTAAGGTGTCTTTGGTCTTTTCCAAGCTTGTATCGAGTTAATATATTAAATAATTGCAATGAAATTTGTCTGGTAAGCCGGGACAGCCTTCCTCCTCCGCCCAGCCACCACAGTGATCTTGGTTTGAGTTTGTGAGTAAAATATTAATTTTAATTATAATTTTGATATTATTATATATTCAAGCATGTCCATGCATTACTTATAAATATGTATCTATGTAGTTAAACACTAGGCACATTTTATATTGCATTCATAATTAAAAAAGTGCCATGGATGTTATTTGTGGTAATTTGAAGCAGTGTGCGTGCGTTGGCGTGCGTGTGGTATGGTATTGGATATGGACAGGATGGGTAGACACGGCTTGAGAGACACTCACTGGGACTCGGTCCTTTATGGATAAGTCGGGGTACACACGGCTTAAGAGACACTCGCTGGGACCCCGCATTTGGTTTATTAAGCGAAAGTCCGGCTTGAGAGACACTCACTAGCAGAGGTTGGATTAAGAGAGTTGTATAAGGGATCAGCTCCCATATATGTACTGTTTAAACAGTGTTGGGTGGGTGAGTACTCCAAATTGCCTTTTTACTGTTATGATGTGGTTTGTATGAAAATTATAATGATGTTGCATTCCATGCCTTAGGATACATTATCTTTAGTTAGCTATAGAAATTGTGATTAAAATTAGTATTTTACTCTCTGAATCGAACGCTTACTCTTGTTCATCTATTTTTCCAGGCTACAGGAGGATTACTTGTTGTGACTAACCTGCTCTTCTTCTTCGCAGGTCAATTAGTAGTATTTGATGTATTTTGTATAATTGAGTTAAATTTTAGACTTTGCATGTGTTAGGAGTATTTTAATTAATTTGGGTCTGTAATATAATATGGTATTGAATTTGTAAAATTATTAATTGCATATATGACTGGATTGGATGAGGGAGCTGAGCTCCCATTGGATTTATGATATTATAAGCATGTGGAGGGTGAGCTGAGCTCCCCAATTTATTTTATATTATGTTTACCGGTCGGGCAAGTCAAAAACTCCCCGTTGAATGTTCCATTTTATGGCCGGACTCTGTCCGGTTGAATTCTTGAAATTGGACCCAAATGGGCCTTAGGATTGGGTTAGGGAATAGTTATGCTTACTACGGGCCTCGAGTGCTTTAGGTTGGCCTAGGTCCTAGTGTCGGTCTGGCCCATAGGTTGGGTCATGACAGAATTATTGCGAAGCTAGTGGAAATGAGAAAACCATAGAAAAGAGTTGATAATCAAGTCAAATAATTAGATCAGGGTTCAGGAAGAAATACAGTGTTATTGGTAAACCGGATCAGATCGGCGAGGGGCAAATTGGTCAATTCACCCTTAGAGGTGACTCTTAGCCTAAATGTCTAATAAAATGTAAGAAATTAAAATTTTAAAATATAGATTTAAATTGAAGAAGTTATGGACAAAAGAAAGGAAAAGAAAAGAAAAGAAAAGAAAAGAAATTAAAATAACTCTTTATGACATCACCATGACACAATAAAACTTTTAATTTCTAATTATGAAAATTTAAGGATAACTACATAATTATAAGGATAAAAATTGAAAAAGAAAATACACTTCTTCTTCTTTAAAACAACCAGCCGTCCCTCTCTCTTGGAGTTTCTCTAAAAAATCCTCCATAGCCAAGCTTGGTCAAGCTTTCAAACTCCTAACCTCACCTAAATTCCATAAATTCTCCACTAAAAATCCTTAACTAGACCTTGGTAAAGAAGATTAGAGAAAGAGAATCAAGGAAAGAAGTGGAAATTGGGAAGAGAGAAAAGCTACATAAAGAGGTTAGTTATAAATCATTTAATTTCTCTTTATATTCATGCATGTACACTTGAAGTAAATTAGAATTTGAGAAAAATGAAACAAAATGTGAGAAATTGGACCATAGAGAATTCGGCTAGCCTAGGGAGAGGTTGGATTTGATGAAAAATTTTGGAATTAATTGAGTATGTGAACTCAATTGAGTGTGTAAATATGTATGGTATACTTGAAATTCATAAGTGTGCAATTTAGAGAAATTAGGGTTCTTGACCTTAGGGAAATTGGGGAAAAATTTGGGAGTTTTTGAAATTGAAGCAATTTGACCTAATTGAGACTCAATTTGGTCAATTGGTGGGAATTAGAGTGTGTTTGAGTGGTGAGAATTGAAAGTGAATGCTAATTGGTAAGGATCCAATTCTGGATAGCCTGACCATGGTCCACTTAAAGGACCAAAACTGAAATTTCGCTACTCCAATTGGTGAGAAGCTAATTGGAGATGAAAATTAAGTCATAATGCAACAATTTTTTTGCAGAAACCTTGCCCTGAAAATGATATTAAGTTAGTGAAAAATTAGGTCAAACTCGGATAAGGTACACTGCAACTGTGCAGAAATGACCATATGAATAGTATTTATTCAAATGGTCATAACTTAGTGTAGGAAGGTCCAAATGACTTGATTTTTAAATCATTAGAAATCTATAACATAGTACTACAACTTTTATGAAGAAAACAAACCCAAATTCTGTCCATAACCAAATCAATTTGTCAACCAAAGTTGATTACTCAAAATTGCCAGAACCAATAATTGCCCAGAATTTCTTGGTTGTAATCAATCCGGCCAGCCATCTTGGAAATAGCATAACTTGAGCTACAAAACTCCAAATTGAGTGATTCAAAAAGGAAAATAAACTAGACACAATAAAGAACAACTTTGATAAGAGACATTTAGCCAAATTCCCACCTTAATAAGACTAATGGAATAATAGAATATAGTGACCCAAAATTAAAAATTTACAATTTCTTGTAGGAAGCTTTGAAATTAGAATGGCAATCAATGTCAACAAATTTGACATTCAAAATGTGGTATGTGAGTATAATTAAATTAACATACCTATTAAATATGAAAAAGTCAATATTTTGACTTGAATAGTGTAATGAATAGTAACCCTAATTTTCCAAATTCAAAGAATTCCATTTTAAGCAAATTAAAAGGTACAATCGAGTATGTATAAAATTAATTGTTAGATTTATTATGAGACATGATACTGAAACACTGTAAATTGTGTGTTTTAGTTGAAAAAGAGACTGAGAAGGAAGATAAGACAAGCGTAAGTCAAGGCCTAGAGGCGACTAATATGGGGTTTGTGAATAATAAATTTTGATTTATTGTTTTCTAATTAAAAACTTGTTTAGATGTGCATTATGAACTATTTGTATTAATTATGGGTTTTGAGAAATGTTGTGTTGCCTAATTGTGAATTGAAATTCGAAATAAAAATTTGATTAATGTTTGAATGAAATGTTTGAAAAACTTGATTTTGAATTGGTTTTGGATTCACACTTAGCATGACAGTATCATTGTATTCCTCATCCGTTAACGGGGTTGAGATAGACTATTTTCCTCCCTATCTGGCTTGCCTGTTGAGGTTGAGATTAAATGAGTACTCATATAGCTAGCTAGCCACCTCCCTCATTGATTTCAATTAGTGAGGTTGAGATTGCTTTGTCGTGGTGTATAACATGACATTGATCGAAAATTTTGTGTCATAACTTAAGTTGTGTGTGAATTGGCAACACTGTGATTTATAAATTATTTTGATAAAATAGTATTACAAAAGTTGACTTTAAATTTATGAATTATATTGCGCAGTGGCTTACATTTGTGTTTATGGATATATGTTTTGATATTCAATATCTTTAAATTTTTATTATGCACCACTAAGTAAACATTACTCAACGATGACTTTTATTTGCCGTGGCAGATAAGGAAAAATATAAGGCAGCAGAGTGAGTTGTTAAGTTGTCAGGGGAGCTACTTTGAGGATTTTTGTGCATGTATTGCTTTATACCCTTGTAAATTAGTTGATGTAAATATTATTTTGTTCATATGTATCTATATAGTTAATTGAGCAGTTGTACCTTAAAGTCTGTAATAATATTATTTTTTATTTTCTTTTTATATATGGAGACTTGTTTATGTAAATTAAGTTAAATAAAATGATTATGAGTTTTACTAAACTGTCTTGAGATTGTGTTGAATTATGTTGAAATGAGACGATATTGGAGTTTGTGGTTGAAAAGTAAATTTATTGGGAGTATTTTTACAGGTGTTAGAAGAACTGTTTTTCCCAATTATAGACGGTACTCTACCGAAATTTTTATAAAATTTATGGAAAATAAAATTTATTAAATTTCTTACTTCGTATTTAAACTCATATTAAAGGTTTTTAAATAATGCTTTAATATTATTTTACCAATTAAAATGAATTGAAATAAATTAAAATATCTTGTGGTGTATTTAATGAATTATCGGTAGACGAAGTTCGATGATTCATTGAATACACTATAGAGTCATGTTATGCCTTATAAAGGAGTAATGTGTGGCATATTTTATATTTAATTAATTATTTATATAAATGAGTTTGAGTAATGATTACTCAACATATAAATTAAACTAAATCCGATACATATATCATTTACAAAATTTAAATATGTTACTAAGTTAATTATATAATAACTGAATCCATCTTAATAAAGTTCCATCAGATTGAATATCCGAGAAAACCTCAACTATCACTAAGAATGCACCCTCCCTTGATTGCTCTACCCACCCATAGAATGTAATTAAACTCAACTTCGATGCTGCCACAGATAATAGACATTGTAGGGGTTCGGCAGCTGTTATAGCTCGGGATTCCTCAAGTTCCTTTGTTCGCTGGTCCTGCAAGACATACCTTCATGCGTCTGACCCCTTACCTCTTGAAAGCTTAGCATGCAAAGAAGCCATGCTACTTGCTTCCAATCAAGGCTTCCATCCAGTGACGATTGAAGGAGATTCACAGGTTGTGATTGAAGCTCTCCAGGGTCACGCTATTCCTTCAAATATACAAGTGTCACAAAAGATGAAATGAGTTGTTCAAAATCCTGAATGTAATTTCCTTTTTCCTTTGTTAGAAGAGGATTAGAAATGGCAATAGGCAAGTTAGGAGCGGGATTGCTCTCTCCATCCCTACTCTATAAGAGTTTGGAGTTGGAATGGAGATTTATCCGTGGAAGAGTAGGGCGGGGTAGGATAGATTTCTTTAGGATTATTTTTATTAATTTTATTTTTAAATAATATAAATTTATTTATTAAAAAATAAAATCTAAGTTGGGAATAATATATCTACGCTTTTTATTAAAATTATAATATTTAAATATGTAAAATATTATTTAAAAAATACATAAAAATATAAAAATAAATTATTTTAAATAAAAAAATAATATAATATTATTGTGTAAACAATATAAAAGTTAGAATGAGATATAAAAAAGAAAAAAAATTAATCGATTGAATTGGAAAACAATTTCCATCCCAAAATCAGGCTGCACATTCTCTCGCCACTACGGCTATTCATGGTTCATCCTTTGTGCGCAACATTATGGCACAATTGAAACTTTGTTTTTGTCTCCTTGCTTTCTTAACCTATTTATGAACCCATCTCTTCGAAAAAAAAAAATAAAGCCTAATCTCAAAAGGTGATTGTAATTCATGTTCATAATTGGAGACTGAAGACGTGTCCGACTAAAATTTCCCACTTGTTATCAAGACTTTTGGCAAAGTATATCACCATTTCTGAAACCATGTGCTCTTTCAGCATATTTAACCAAATAATCAACCCCTAGTTGTCCACCATATATAATTTTGGATATATAAATCAACCCAAATATTAATATAAACAAGATTTTGATATGACATCTGAATTATTTAATTGCCTAGTGAGTGCTGTTCTAAAGTTGCACTTTGAGATCTATATATACACTAGCATAATCCAACCATCAATTTCAACAAGCTTGTTTTTCTTTTTAATTTTTTTCCAAAAATAAAAATAAAAACCACAAATTAAAGACTACAACAACATTTTAATCCCTTCCTAATTTCCTTTTCTCTCTTTAATACAATACAAAAAAGAATTATCGATTTAACAAATTTTTGCATGTTTATGTTCATTACTGAACACCTCGAGAAGAAAAGAAAAATGAAAGAAAAAAATAATCTAAGCCCAGATTGCAAGCGAGGCCATCAATCCAGCTCCAAGAAAGAGCATGAAATAAGACACTAATTGAAGCCTAAAGTTGCAGCTCATCCTCTTACTTAGAAAATCAGCAGCTATAAGGTCCACCAAAGCCATGTAGACAAGAATTCCAGCAGATAGGGAATCTAAGATGCCTTCAGCAATTAGTGCTCCGGAGCTTTGTGGGTTGTAAAACGAAGAGATGCCTGTCCCAATTCCAATTCCAGCAGGAGTTGTTATGGCGAAAAAGCAAGCCATTAGTGTGGCTGATAGGGTCTTGAACTGAGCCTGCGAGATGCAGCCTCCAAGCGCAAACCCTTCGAAGAATTGATGAAATGATAATGCTGCTATTAAGGGTCTTATAGTACATGGGCTCTGTGAAACACCCAGTGATAACCCAATAATGACCGAATGGGATACGATCCCAAGTTCCAATATCTGCAAATACAGAAATCAAGATGAGTAATTCTTCCAAGTAATTCACCACTAATCTACCCTAAACTCACAACTCACCAAACCAGTAGAAATGCACTCACCTGCGAAACCACGACATGTCGTACACCACTCTCCTCGTCACCCTCACTAAATCCATGATCATGCCCATGCACATGCCCATCTCCATGTCCATGCCCGTGACTGTGTCCATGCCCGTGCCCGTCACATGCGTCCTGGCCGTGAGGGTGGCTGTGTCTGTGGTGCGCCGCATGCGCGTGGATCCCCACAATGTGCATCGCACCGCCCTCTTCTTCTCCAAACACCTTTGCATTCGGCCCATTAGGCTCTTTCGCACCCGCGAATGGAACAATACCAGATTCAGAACCAGCATCAACTGACCCAACCCGTGCTTGCTCCTCACTTGCCCTGTTCCGTCCCTGTTTTCTTTCGTAATATTGAGTGCCCACAAAATCCACAAGCAGAGTCAATAACGACGCCATCATAGCAAAAAAACCTGAAAATGGGAACTTGGACCATGGGTATTCAGGCAAGCAAGGATTCATGAGGGCCTCGGACCCACCCGAGAGCATATGAACAAAGCCGGTGGCGAGAATTACGCCAGCCGCGAAGGCCTTGGCGGCGACAAAGAGGCTGCCGTCTGTGCGGAGGAAACGGCGTTTCTTTCCGATGAGGGGGATAGCGATGCCAACTATGCCAGCAAGGAGAATAGACGCGATGGCGATGAATTTGAGGACGAGTGCGGCCGAGTCGTCTCGGCAAGCTTCAAGTTCGGAGGATTGGCACTTCGTATTAGACATGAATTCAGAAATTCCCTGAAATAAAGATTCTTTTTTTTTTCCCGAAAACGAGATGACAAAAGATCAGTTTGGTTGAATTACAAACAATTGGCTCAATTGAGTTCAATTAAACATTACATAACACAAAAACAGGAGACCTATAATCCAAATTTCGCTGATTTACCTGAGAAAGCTCGAGTCTTCAATCTGAAACGATCGAGGCAAAGCAACTCCCACAGATCCTATGAAATATAAAAATACATAAATGGGCACATTAAGGTGTCAATAGCTATCATCAATCACTTTTTTAAGAGAAAATCTGAGACTCGAAGAACTACCTCAAAGAATAACATGGATAGTGAATTATGAAGAACACAAACTCCAATCCCAATCGTGTATATATACACCCAAAAAGGTACAGACGTGACGGCAATAAAGCGAAGCTCGTCTGAGGATGATCCTATGGTGCGCACATCCCCATTGTAGCAGAGTTTAGATAGAATAACAGAGAAAAGGAGACGGGAATTCGATTGGCATTAAGAGAGAGTGTCGACATAGTTTGACGAGGGCAGGGCAGATAGAGGAACGTTGTGCCTAGAGTTGCCGCTTTTGTAAGAGAATGAGCGCGAGCATGTCGACACTTTTTGTATAGCCACCTCTTTTTTAAAAAAAAAAATTATTTTTCTAAAAAATAATTTCTTTTTACGTGTCTCACTGCCCTTCGTGTTCGGATCGTTCCTGTGCTGTGCACATGCCGTGCTACCGTGTCACTCTCAATTATACGGCGCCGTTTCTACAATGAAGCGGTGATACTGACAGTTTTCTTTTTTATTAATATTTTTATGCTCTAGAAAAACCCCAAGAACTCTCCAAGGGTTCTTATTTTTATATTTTATTATTTACAAATTATTTAATATTAAAATTATTATTTTTAATACTTTATTATTTAAAAAATATTTTATTAAGTACGGAGTTATTTTGTCTTAATTGAAAAATATATAAATAAATACATATTTATGTAGTTCAAAATTTAATTTTAAATTAATTTGGATTTATTTAAATTTTTTTTTTAAAATAAGCATCTGAACTTATATATATATATATATATATATATATATATATATAAAGCATAAAAGGGTACAATTTGATTCCTAATGGGTCAATTTTTTTTTTTTTTTTTTTATGTAGTCAGTGAGTTTTATAATAAGCTAAGCAATTATATATGCCGCCATGATGTGGTCATAGCTATGGGCATATGAGTACTCTTTTTGAACTTGTCTTGTATTTAACATCTCGACTTCACCAACCACGCTCTAATTATTTATAGGATGGATTGTGAAGGACCACCCAACTATTTTGTAGGTTAGCTAATAATTTGACTTGTCTCGCCATTTCTTGCGTTGCAAAATGGCAATTTCAGAATGAACAATCCTTGATTTCGTCTCATCTTGGGCAATAAACTGAGTTGTCGTTGGGCTCAGAAGGCCCAGCCTTGGAATACCATGCATTGTTCAAAACTTAAAATGAGAAGAAGGAAGTTATTCTTCCTTATTTCTCTAAAGGTTTTTTTTTTTTTTTTAATTATAAGATTACATGCTAAAGAATAATAATCATAAAAAGTAATTATAAAATTTAATAATTACCTCAAGTGAGTTTATTGGCCAACTGAAACTATTTTTTGTTATAACTTTGTATTAACTAAAAGTCTGATTGACATTGTTTTTAAAAAATCGAAACTGTTTTTTTAATAAAAATATTATTTTATTTGTTAAAAAAATAATTTGAAAAAAGTTATTTAATTATTTTAATATTTTTATAATTAAATTTTATCAAATTTAATTTTAAATTATTCTTTTAATACGTATATTTTAAAAAATAATTTTTTCAATAACAATTTTAACAATAACACCAAACAGGCCTTAAAGATAGTGCAACACACTCAGCTTCTCTCAAGTTTGATGTTAAAAAATTCATTTGATCTTCACTCAAAGGGTAAATTAGGTTATTTTGTCATGATCAAAAAATTGAATCTAACCAATAAATTTACAATTAAAATTTATAATTACAAATTAAAATCAAATGAATTTAAATTATTTACATATTATTAAAATTTAAAATTAAATTATTAAATTTTTAGATGAGCAGGATAAAATTATATCTAAAAATAAAAGCCTTTACAACATAAAGTAATTTCTTTAAAAAAAAATTAGAAGATGTTATGAAATAAAGAACATAAATAAATCATACATTAAATTATGAAATATTAATATTTTTCTACTATTAATTTAACTTACAGCTATTTGTTTCTCTACTAATTTTGAGGATCCCCAAAAGTAGTAGTTGAAGATATTTTTTTTCTTTATTTAATAAAGGTTGATTTATTCTAATTTTTTAATAAAACAAAATTTATCTAATTAATTAGGTTATAGTATTATATTTAATAAATAAAATTAAAATATTAAAATGAAAGAATAAATTTATTAAATTTAAAAATATAGCTAATTAACTTGTAGAATAGCTTAAATATGGACATCACATTGAAAAATTAATAGATTTCACAATCATCAAATTATTTTTTTTCCTTATTTTAAGTAATAGTTGTAAAATAATTAAAATGAATTAATGGTTATAAATGAAATTTTTATAAATTTAAAAGGTGCAAGCAAAGTAAAATTAAGAAAAGCATATACTAAAAGAAAATGAAATAAAAATTGATGTAAAAAAATATTTATAAAAAAAATTAGTATCATATTAATTGTAATAAACATTTTTCTTCTGTTATTTTTTATGCTACAATAAAATAATAAAATAAATAGAATTATAAAATTAGAATGTAATTTTGTAAAAAGTTATCCAAGTAAAATGTAATTATTAGCTTGCTAAATCTTTCACAGTTAAAATTAATAAAAAAGAATATAAATTATTACAAATTTAAAGGAATATTCTTCTCAATTTAAAACCTCTAGCAGGTTTTTTATTTTGTAAATGTAAAATGAGGAAAGAAATTATCGTTATGTTTTGGGCTTTCCATCCTAATGAAGTAGATGAAATAACATTTGCAAAATTATATAAAAATGCAATGGTGTTTAATTAATTAAAATTTAAATTTAAATTTTTATAATTAATATTAAAAATCACAGCTAAAACAATATATATATGCTTAAAATTGTTAATTATTATATATTGCTTTAAAAAATGAAGCAAAGAAATATAAGTATAAATATTTATTTTTTAAAAATTATTAAATTTTTTTATTATATAAAATGGAATTTATATTAATTATGTCCTAGTTAAACTTTGGAGAAAACCCATGATTAATTGTTTCACTCTTCTAGAGGAAAATCTGGGTATTGTGGAAACCAACATTAATTACCACATAAAGAGAATTCTAGGACACCAAACATGGCATCGTCCAGTATGGGTGCTAAAATAGCATAACATCATTTTATTCCTTCGTCTTGCCTCTTCCCCAATGTCACGACCCAACCTATGGGCCGGACCGGCACTAGGACCTGGGCCAGCCTAAAGCCTCCGAGGCCCGTAGTAAGCCTAATTATTCATTAACCCAATTCTAAGGCCCATTTGGGCCCAATTTCAAGAAATCAACCGGATAGAGTCCGGCCATAAAATGGACCTTTCAACGGGGAGTTTTTGACTCACTCGACCTATAAACACAATAAATACTCAATTGGGGAGCTCAGCTCACCCTCCACATACTCATATCAGCATAAAAATAAATGGGAGCTCAGCTCCCTCATCCAATCCATCAAACATGCATAGAATATTAAGTTTACAAGTCCAAAATAACAATTTAGTTTACAGACCCAATTCAAATAATATTTCTATCACATGCGGAAATTCTAGAAGTTTATAGAATTACACAAACATGAATAGACGACCTGCGAGGGAGAAAAGCAGGTTAACCTCAAAAATATCCTCCTGTGGCCTGAAAAAATATTGAAGAGGAGTGAGCGTTCGACTCAGAGAGTAAAATATCAATTTTAACCATAATCTCTATAACTATCTAAAACTAATGCACCCTGTAGAGTGAAATGCAGCATCAGTAATAAATTCACATCATAACAGCAAAAAGGTAATTTGGAGCACTCACACACCCAGTAATATCAATCACAATATATGGGAGCTGATCCCCTATACAGCTCTCTTAAATCTAACATGGTGCCAGCAAAGAACTCAAGCCAGACTTTCGCTTAATAAACCAAATCGGGGTCCCAGCGAAGAACTTAAGCCGTGACTACCCCCGAAGGATCGGGTCCCAGCGAAGATCTCAAGCCGTGACTACCCCCGAAGGATCGGGTCCCAGCGAAGATCTCAAGCCGTGACTACCCGTCCTATCCATAGCCAACACCACGTCACACGCACGCCAACGCACGCACACTGCTCCAAATTATCACAACAACATCCATGGCACTTTAATAATTATAAATGCAACATAAATCGTGCCTAGAGTTTAACTACATAGATATATGCATATAAGTGATGCATGGGCATGCTTGAACATATAATAATATCGAAATTACAATTAAAATTAATATTTTACTCACAGACTTGACAACGGTCACTGTGGCGGCTGAGCGGAGGAAGAAGGCTGTCCCGACTCACCTGACAATCACATTACAATTATTTAATAAATTTGACTCAATACAAATCAAGAAAAGACCAAATACGTCCTAAGTTGTGCCCAAAATCCGGCAGAGTCTCCCCTATACCTATGACCTATCCAACCTGCAAAAGGGCTCAAAACACACTTCTATATTCGCAACTCATATATCCACAATTCAATCACATCATATAGCCCCTCCTGAGCCCATCAAATCAGTCATCCATCACAATATGTAAAAATCCAATTTAGTTCTTATAATTGATCATTTTTGCAAAAACTACCCAAACAAGCTCTAAAAATTCTAAAACTTTGCCCCGCTGTCCTTAGCAATATTACTAGGCTATTGCAAAAAGAATCAAAATTTTCTGAGCTACCAAGAATATTTTATGAATTTTTTATCCTATTTAAGCACTAGAAAATTACGAAAAGCAAGGTTCGGGTTTACCTTTGCCGATTCCGACTTCGGGAACGCGCTCGGGATGTCTGACAATGGGGGGTAGCCAAAACCTCGGTCCAATTCGGAGACTTTTCAGGTAACGGTGCATTTGGCGGAAATTCCGCATCCGGACAACCGCCAATTTCCGCCAATTGAGGATACCTACACGAAGCCCACAACACGGGGGTTAGTACATAATTTTTTTGGAATTTTCTAAGCTCATTTAATGCTCAGAAAAACACTGCGAAGTTCTGTGGGACCCACTGTAAAACGGTGTCAGAAAATTTTGAAATTTATATCCCCGCGAAGCTCTCGACGAGTGGAGCGCTCTGGTACTCTCGGTTTTCTCGTGGGGTTCACGGTTTGCGAGAAATCTAGCCCGAAAGTTAAAATGGGCTAAAACTTCCCGGGCAAAAATTGGACAAACCACTAGATGGATTTCAGTGTTCTTGGTGTCTATGGAAAGCTCTCGATGAGTAGATGAGTTTAGACACAAGACCCAGTCTGATTGGTGGCCGGATCGGCCTGATTTAGGCCAGGAAGACGAACGGTCACGCACGCAAGGGAGGGGCGTCAGGCGCATTTTCTACCGCTTAGCAGGCGTACCGTGGGGAAGGGTGAGGCGCACGGTGAGCTGGGGTGGTAAGGGAGGTCTTTATATTAATATTTAAAAATCATCAAAGTTTATATTTTCGAAAAATCGAATCCGATTTTTAAAATCCGAAAAATCTCAAATAATTTCTTAAAATTTAATAAAATTAAAATATCAATAATACTCATAAAATAATAAAGTTTAAAATTTTGGGGTGTTACACCCAAAACATCTAAGCCACTGGGGTTTAGCCCTTCTAGCAATCGGAAGTCAATTCCGCCGTGAGACAAGGCCAATCTTCGGCTCTTCCCCTTTTTGCTTTTTGAGTGATTTTCCTGGGATTTTTACTCAAAGGGTATAATAAAAAAAAATTATATCAAAAAAAGGATGCGTTTGAATTTAATTATAGAGAGTGAAATGCTAATTATAATAACGATTTGAGAGTTTAAACGCTATTTATAATAGTATACACCATTTAAAAAAAATAAAATAATTAAAAAATTTTAAAGGAAAGCTGAATGCTACTTATAGTAGCGTTCAGCTTTCCTTTAAACTTTTTAATTATTTTATTTTATATTTTAAATAAAATATAAATATTATTTTAATAAATAAAATTATAATAATTAATATTATATATTATAAAAAAATATTTTTTATTTAAAATTAAATTAAAATTTAATTAAATAAAAATTAAAATTAAAAAATAAAATAATTAAAAAATTTTAAGAAAAGTTAAACACTATTTAATAGAGTTTAACTTTTCTTAAAATTTTTTTAATTATTTTATTTTATATTTTAAATAAAATATAAATATTATTTTAATAAATAAAGTTATAATAATTAATATTATTTATTATATTAGTTTTATTAAAAATTAATAATTATTTTATTAAAGTTGGACGTTAATTTATTATAATATTATTTATTAAAATAATATTTTTATTATAAAATTTAAAATAATTAAAAAATAAAATTTAATTAAATAATAAATTAAAATTATATTAAATAAATAATTAAAATTTAATTTTTATTTAATTAAATTTTAAATAATTTTTTTATAATAAAAATAATTAAAATATTATGATATATAATATTAATTATTATAACTTTATTTATTAAAATAATATTTATATTTTATTTAAAATATAAAATAAAATAATTAAAAATTTTAAAGAAAAGTTGGACGCTACTTATAATAACGCACTTTTCTTAAAATTTTTTAATTATTTTATTTTTTTATTTTTAATTCATTAAATTTTAATTTAATTTTAAATAAAAAATAATTTTTATAATAAAAATATTATAATATATAATATTAATTATTATAATTTTATTTATTAAAATAATATTTATATTTTATTTAAAATATAAAATAAAATAATTAAAAATTTTAAAGGAAAGTTGGACGCTACTACACTATAAGTAGCGTTCAGCTTTCCTTTAAAATTTTTTAATTATTTTATTTTTTTTAAACGGTGCACGCTATTATAAATAGCGTCCTGACCCTCAAAACGCTATTATAATTAGCGTTCCGTCCTCAACTTTTTCACCTCAACACAATTCATTACTTTTCGGTAATTAAACTCAAACTCACCCTTTTGTGGTATAATTTTTTTTTTTTTTATTACACCCTTTGGGTAAAAGCTCCCGATTTTCCTTCACTTTTATAGCCATCACAGTCTTCTTTCCCTCACCACTTTCTAATCTTTATTGTCTTGTGATTTTTCAATAACCTTGCACTATGCCCACACCATCCCTGACTTTACCTCCCTTTGTCCCACCTTCCCCTGTTTTATCACAACCCACCATGGAAGTCAATGTGAATGATTTGGTCACAAAAACCCAACAACTCCATTGCAGTGACAAGATTCTTCACCTAACCATAGATGAAATACCAAACTATCAGAACCAAAGACGTACACTAGTTGGTAAAGTCATTTCCCATAAAACTTTTACTACTAATACCAGTTGTACTGAACAAATCTTGGCATTTACGACAAAGCTTTCGAGTGACCACCAAAAAACCAAATCTCTTTGTGTTTGGGTTTGAACATGAAGTAGATGCCCAGTATGTCCTACGTAATAGGCCTTGGTCGGTGCACAACCAACACATTTCGATTCAAGAGTGGCCTCTAGATAAGGCTTTTAATGAGATCTCTTTTGCTCCTCCAATGCCGTAGTTTCCTGCTTAATTTGTTCAGCAGATAGCTGCATTATTCCAACAAATGGCTGGCAATGTACCTACTCAAGCACCTGCAGCACAATCACAGCCCCCAGCCAGACAATATGAAAAATTAATGAAATTTAGGGCTACAAAATTCAAAGGAACTGTGGATCCGCTGGAAGCTGAGCAATGGTTGGAAAGGATGGAACGGGTATTTAAGAAGCTGCAGTGTACAAAAGAACTTAAATTCGAATATTCAGTTTCCTTACTGTAAGGGCATGCCTATGAATAGTGGAAGACTATCCCCCATAGTCTGGTTGAACTTTCAGTCCTTACCTGGTCAGATTTCTTAAGGGAGTTTCAACAGAAATGGGTCCCTGATGCGTATGTCAACATGAAACTGCAAGAGTTTTTAAGTCTAAAGCAAGGGAATAGAATAATAGCAGAATATGAGAGAGACTTCTCTCGGCTGAGCCATTATGCTGGAAGCTTGACTGCCACCCCCAGAGATCAATGTAAGTGGTTTGAGGCCGGGTTAAGGCCTAATCTGATAATGCAAGTTGTGGGGTTCTGACATCAGAACTTCTCAGAGTTGATCTCACAAGCTCTGGAACTGGAAAGGATAGAAAAGGAAGGAGAGTACAGAAGAGAAAGAGAAAACTGGGAAGTCTACTGGTCAAGCACCTGATAGTGGTCAGGGAAGAGGAAATATTTTGGGGGATCTAGTTCACGCAAGTCAGGTAGAGGCAGATCTTCCGAACAGAGACCACCCCGATCTGGTCAGCAGACCCAGCAGACACCCAAAGGGGCATTATCGGTCCGTATATGTGAGACCTATGGCAGAACACATGGTGGAGTATGCTATAGAGCCACAGGCGCATGTTTTAACTATGGAGGGACCAGCCACTTTGCAAAGGATTGTACGAGTGCACGCCGTTTTGGACCATCTGCTACATCTGAGGGATCAGCCCAAGCCTCTACACCAAGGGGTTCATTAGCAATTAGCAGAGGTAGAGCTAGAGGTAGGGGTAGTACCCTAGGGAGTCAAAGTACAGTGAATCAGCCAGAATAAGGTAGTGCACCAGCTAGAGTCTACACGATGAGACAGAGAGAAGAGGCTGAGACATCTGATATTGTGGCTGGTATATTCTCTATCTCTGATCAAGATGTATTTGTGTTGTTTGATTCTGGTTCTACCTATTCATATGTTAGTACTAGCATCGTTGATTCTCTTGTCGTTCCTTGTGTAAAAATGGATTTTGAGGTGCTAATAACTAGTCCACTAGGACAAGAGGTCAGGGTCAACAGAATATATAGGGATTGTCCTTTGGTGATCCAAGGACACACCTTTTTGTCCAATTTGATAGAAATGTCCTTCAGAGATTATGATATTATCTTGGGCATGGATTGGTTAGCCAGGAATTACGCCATGATTGACTATAGATTGAAGACGGTCACTTTTGGTCTCCCTCAATATGGTGATGTGGAAATACATGGGGAGAGGCAGTTATTGCCATCAAATATTATTTCGGCTGCACTAGCTAGAAAAATGATCAGAAAGAGGTGTGAAGCATACTTGGCATATGTGGTAGACACCCAAGTAGGGAGTCCAGCACTGAGAGACATCCCTATAGTATGTGACTTTCCAGATGTGTTTTCTGATCAATTGCCAGGATTACCTTCAGAAAGAGAGGTGCAGTTTGAAATTGATGTTATGTCTGGTGTGGACCCAATCTCTATAACACCTTATAGAATGGCACCTGCAGAGTTAAAGGAGTTGAAAGTGCAGTTGCAAGAATTGCTTGACAAGGGCTTCATTCGCCTAGTGTGTGACCTTGGGGAGCGCCAGTATTGTTTGTTAATAAAAAAGATGGCACTCTCCATTTATGCATTGACCATAGACAGCTGAATAAGGTGACAATAAAGAACAGATACCCATTGCCCCGCATAGATGACCTGTTTGATCAATTGAAGGGTGCAGCTGTATTCTCCAAAATTGATTTGAGATCGGGCTATATTACCAGTTAAGGGTGCAAGAGCAGAGCATTCCTAAAACTGCCTTTAGAACTCGATATGGCCATTATGAGTTTCTGGTTATGACATTCGGGTTAACTAATGCTCCAGCTGTATTTATGGACCTGATGAATACTATCTTCAGGCCATACTTAGATCAGTTTGTGGTGGAATTCATTGATGACATCTTAATGTATTCGAGGAATGCAGAGGAGCATGATAGACATCTGCGGATTGTGCTACAGACTTTAAGGGAGAAACAACTGTATGCCAAATTATCAAAATGCAAATTTTGGCTAAAAGAAATTGCTTTCTTAGGGCACATAGTATCAGCAAAGGGTATCAAGGTAGATCCTAGTAAGATTGACGCTATCTTTAATTGGAAACCGCCCAGAAATGTTATAGAAGTCTGCAGTTTTCTGGGTTTAGCTGGATACTATCGTCAGTTTGTGAAGGGATTTTTCATGTTGGCATTTCAGTGGACTGATAAATGCCAGCAGAGTTTCGATGAGTTGAAGAGATGTCTAACTAAAGCTCTGGTCTTGACTTTACCTACACTGGGTAAAGAATATATAGTTTATAGCGATGCTTCTCACAATGGGTTAGGTTGTGTACTGATGCAAGATCTAAATGTCATTGCTTATCCATCACGCCAGCTGAAACCACATGAGAGAAACTACCCGACACATGATTCAGAGCTTGCAGCTATTTTATTCACTCTGAAGATCTGGAAATATTATTTATATAGGGAGAAGTGTTACATCTACATAGATCACAAGAGCTTGAAGTATCTGGGCACTCAGAAAGAGTTGAATTTGAGACATAGGAGATTGTTAGAGCTAATAAAATACTATGATTGTCTAATAGACTACCAGCCAGGGAAAGCTAATGTAGTGGCTGATGCCTTAAGTCGTAAGACTATGGCAAGTCTAAGCGTTTCTCCTTTATCCATAGCACATGAGTTGAAAGCACTACATGCTAGTTTAGAGGTTGATGATGAGGGACAGACGGTAGTTGCATGGCATGTATAGCCAGTGTTAATTGATCAGATAAAAATGGCTACACAAAATAATGAGAAGTATCAGAAATTGATAAAGGAAGTTCAGGATGGCAAGAAACCTGAATTTTTTTATGAGAAATGATGGTTTATTAATACATTAGGGCAGAATGTGCATTCCTAATGATGTTGAATTGAGACAAGTCATTATGAAGGAAGCACATGAGTCTCCTTTTGCTATGCACCCTGGTGGCACTAAGATGTACAGAGGGCTAAAAGAACACTATTGGTGGAATGGGATGCCTAGAGAGATTGGCTAAACTATATCTTGATGAGATTGTGAGACTTTATGGGGTGCCGATATCGATTGTATCAGACAGAGATCCAAGGTTCACTTCTAGATTCTGGGGTAGTTTGGCAAAAGCCCTAGGAACTAGATTGAACTTCAGTACAGCATTCCATCCACAGACAGACAGCCAGTCTGAGGGGGTGATTCAGATACTGGAGGATATGCTACGGGCTTGTGTGAATAAATTTAAAGGTAGTTGGGATACACATCTTTCTTTGATTGAGTTTGCTTACAACAACAATTATCAATCAACCTCCATATGAAGTCTTGTATGGCAGAAAGTGCAAAACTCCTTTGTGCTGGGATGAAGTGGATAAAAGGAAGCTAATTGGCCTAGAGATTGTTCAGTAGACAGAGGAGAAGATCAGACTTATCAGAGACAGTTTCAAGGCTACATCAGATTGGCATAAGTCCTATGTTGATCTGAAAAGGCAAGACATTGAGTATACAGTGGGTGATAAGGTATTCCTTAAAGTTTCCCCTTGGAAAAGAATTGTGAGGTTTGGTAGAAAGGGAAAACTAAGTCCTCGCTTCATTGGACCTTATGAGGTTCTGAAAATAGTGAGTCCCTTGGCATACCGATTGACACTACCTCCAGAGTTAGAGAGGATACATAATGTCTTTCAAGTATCTATGTTGAGGAGGTATAGATCAGACCCCTCTCATGTGCTACTAGTATAAGAGATTAAGGTGAATCCAGACCTCACTTATGAGGAAGAACCTATTGAGATTCTGGCATATGAGGTGAAGCAGATGAGAAACAAGCAGATACCATTAGTGAAAGTGCTGTGGAACCATTATTCAAGCCAGGAAGCTACTTGGGAACATGAGGAAGATATGAGGAGACAGCACCCACAGCTGTTCAGAGACTAACCTCAGGTAAAATTTTGAGACGAAATTTATTTTAAGGGGGGGAGAATTGTAACACCCCTACATGCATAGTTCTGTATATTTCATTATTCCGGTGACCCGTGTCTATCTGGACGATTAAGAGGATTAGAACCATATTTAAGTCACCTAGAAAAGCCATGAATGAAAATAAATAACCATTACATGATGATGAAATGAAAACTTAGAAAACAAAGCATAAAAGGTTAAATGAGCCAAGGTCACAGCAATGGGTGACCGTACCGGGAAGTGACTGCGAAGTCAGTTGTAACCCTAATTTCGTATGGGACATTGTGACACCGTAATCCTAGGAATTATTGCGAAGCTAGTGGAAATGAAAAAACCATAGAAAATAGTTGAGAATTAGGTCAAATAATTAGATCATGTTTCAGGAAGAAATACAGTGTTATTGGAAAACCAGATCAGACCGGCGAGGGGCAAATTAGTCAATTCATCGTAGAGGTGATTCATGGCCTAAATGTTCATTAAAATGGAGGAAATTAAATTTAGAAAAAAAAATAGATTTAAAGTGAAGAGGTTATGGAGAAAGAAAATAAAAGAAAAGAATGCAAAATTTAAATGGGATTATGACATAATGACGACATCATAAAAGAATTACAAATTTAATTTATTAAATTTTAGGGATAATTATGAATAGAAAGAGACAAGAATAATTAAAACAAAAGCAATTTTATTTCCTCTTCCTCTTCAAAGTGCCGGCTCCATGTTCCCTCTCTCTCTCTCTCCTTTACATTTCCTCCATAGCCATGAAAATTCAAGCTTTCAAAGCTTAAATCAACCCTATAAATCTCACAATTTTTCTAAATAAACCTTGTTCTTGGATCTTGGCAAGTATATTAAGAAGGAATTTAGAAGGAAATTGAAGGGAATTGAAGCTTTGGGAAACTTCACAAGAGGTTAGTGACAAATTCTTCAATTATCTATTTAAATTCATGTTTAAGTAATTGAAATAAAGTAGAATTTAAAGAAAAATAAAACAAAATGATAAGTTAAGGGACCATATAGAATTCAGCCAACATGTGATGAATTAGGGTTTGATGAAAATTATTAGAATTAGAGGGATATTCATGCTTGATGGAACATATAAGTAAGCCTTGTATACTTTGATTTAATGAATTGAATAATTTGATAATTAGGGTTCTTGAACCATTGAAATTGGGGAAAATTTTGGGAAAAATTGGTAATTGATGCAATTGGACCTAATTGAGACTTGAAATGGTCAATTGGAGTCATTTGGAATGTGTTTGAATGGTTGGAATGGGATTGAAATTGTTAATGTGATACTGCCCCAATTGGGCAGTTTGACCTTGGTCAACTCAAGAGGGCATAACTGAAAATTTGTTTGCTCCAATTGGTGTGAAGCCAATTAAAGATGAAAACTAAGACCCAAAACCACAATTTTCGTGCAGAAACCCAACCCTAAAACTGAACACAAAGTGGTGTAAAATTAGGTTAAGTCCGAGTAATGCACACTGCTACTGAACAGAACTAACAATATGAACAGTACATGTTCAAATGGTCATAACTTGGGGTAAAAATGTCCAAATGACCTTATTTTTGAACCATTAGAAATCTATGACATA